>NC_044386.1:67238377-67456602 GCF_006542625.1 Nomascus leucogenys
CCAGCAGCAGCAGCAGCAGCAGCAGCACCTGAGAACTTTCTGTAAGTGCAAATTCTCAGGCCCTACCCTGGACCTGGTGAATCAGAATCTCTGGAGTAGGGCTCAGCAATCTGTGCTGCAATAATCCCTCCAGGTGCTCAGGAACCTCTGGCATATAGCAGGTAGAAAAATGTGTTTCCTTATGTAAGTCCAAAGCCAGGGATACTATATGTTCTATCTCGATATGAAGCAATGACATGCAATTAAAACACTTAACTCTCCTTCCTACTCCCACCCTCCATCCAATGTGTTATGTTTTTATGAGTTCAATAAGAAAACAAGTGGCAGTCAGAAGTTTAGTCTAAAAAGTATATTTACAAGTATTAGTTCTCATCCAGCCTGACCTTATACGAAACCATTTACATCCTCTTAGCTAAAGTTTTAAAAAAGTATCTTCACAATGTAAGTTTCAGGCACACTAGGGGTTCTATAATAAAACACCAAGTAGATCAGAATGTCCACGGTTACTAGAGAAGAAAAGTGGAATCATTGGCTGTATTTTCAAATTGCATTTAAAGGAAATTTAAGTTCTGAATTTTTCTCACCTTCATACTTTCGAGTTAATAGAATTCAACCAGAACACTCCATTCCCTCAATCAAAGCCTCTAGCCCAGCAAAGTTTTACTGTATTACTTCTTGCTTTCAATGGATATAAAGCAGTGTCCTGGTAGGCACATTTTGTATACCTGCAAAGATGCAGAACTAAACAGTTCCAACTGTTCCATATTAAAACAAAAGCCCTGTAAGCCTTGGATGGTGAGTGTAATACTTCAGCACTAGCACCAATGCCTCAAATATGAAAAGATACCAAGAACATCACTAGCAAAGAAAACTAAACTCTCGGCCGGGAGCAGTAGTTCACACCTGTAATCCCAGCCCTTTGACAAGCCAAGGTGGGAGGGTTACTTGAAGTCAGGAGTTGAAGACAAGCCTGGGAAGCACTGCAAATTCACATCTCCACAAAATATTTTTAAAAATAGCTGGGCGTGGTAGCACACACCTGTCGTCCTAGCTACTTTGCAGGCTGAGGTGGGAAAAATTTGAGGCTGCAGTAGCTATGATTATGGCACTGCACTCCAGCCTGGGTGACAGAGTGAGACCTAGATAATTACATTCTCTCCTGCTCCTGTTTACACTAAAATCGTTAAGTTAAAACGCTTTCCAATTTGGCAGGATAAAAATTAAGTGAAATGTGACTTTGGAGTTTGGAGGGAGAAAGAAGGAAGGAAGGAAGGGATGGAGGGAGGGAGGAAGCAAAGGAAGGAAGGAAGGGGAAAAGGAAAAGGAAAAGAAAGGAAAGGAAGAAGGAAAAAGGAAGGAAAAGGAATGAAAGAAGAGAAAAAAGGAAGGAAAGAAAAAAGAAAAGGAAAAGAATGGAAAGAAACTAAAGGAAAGGAAAGGGAAGGGAAGGGAAGGAAGAAGGACAAAAAATGAAATGACAAATTACTTCTGGGAGAAAGTTTTAGTAAACTCAATGACAAATAAAAGGTTTGTATCCTTAGCCTATAGAGAAATCTTTAACATCACTCAGAAAAAAAAACAAATGATTTTCAACAGAAAATAGGCAATGGAGAAGCAGGCACTTCTCACAAAAATAAAAATGGCCAATAGGTATACAAAAAAGATTCAAAAGCACTAGAAATCAAGGAAATGTCATGAAAACAATGACATTTTCTGTATAAAGGTGCAAAGATGACACATGGAAGGGGGAACCTGGAGCTCTGTCCCCGTTGGTGACAGTGTAAACTGAGCCACTTTCCCTGGAGGATAATTTGAAAATTTCTATTCAAGACCCTAAACATTATTACCCTCCAGAAATTCTACTTCTATGAATTCAGTCCAAAAATGCTTGCACGAGTCCATTAAAATGTATATATAAGAAAATTCACCTCTGCGGTGGCAATAATTAATATACATCCAGCTATTAAAAATGATGATGCCAGGATATATTTACTGCCACAGAAATATGCCCCCAATATAGTAAGTGACAAAAGACTATCTAGTATGATTCCACTTTTTAAAATGTTTACATGCATAAAAAAGTATAAAAAGCAACAAACCAGAATGTTTTGGGTGGCAAATTAAAGACTTTTCTTAATATCTGTCATCCAAATTATTACAGAAAGAATGTGATTTCCTTTGTAATCATGGAGAAGTGATATTTTCATTTATTTATATTTAAATCTCTTTTCCTTTTCTTATTTTTTCTCCCATATGTGTCCCATGTAGGCTAGAATCCCTTCCTCTTGAGGGAAACCAGCCCATTTTTCAGAAGTGCACTACATAAAGCTGCCCCATCTTCCTTTTATTTTAAGAGATCTGGAGACACTTTTATTTCAAATTGTTTTATTGTTCTCAGAATATATGTTTTTTAATATATGAAATTGAGGAAAAGACAAAGGAAAGGCTGACTCCCCACCCTCCTGGGGCTACTCTTCCAATTTTTGCTGCTATTGTTATGTATCAATATTCACTGGGTAATAAATAGATGGGCAGCCCCTTAGATCCTTTTATCTCTTTCTCATAATCCTACTTCATTCCTTCATTCACTTATTTTTAAAAGGGTCATGTGTACAAATATATAGTTCAGAAAAATTTCAAATGTAACTACCTATAAAAGTATGTGGCAAAATCCCATTCACAGTCTTATTCTCCTTCCACAGCCAAACACTTTTAATTGGTTTCTTATATATCATTTCAGAATTTATCTTTGCAAATACACATGTATATTCTTATTCTACTCTTCTCTCTCAACACAAAAAAATAGCATACCACACATACGATGCCATTCCTTCTTCCTTTTAAAAAATACATACAATATATCCGAGTTCTTCTACAAGAGTACAGAGGTCTTTCTCATTCTTCTTTGCAACTGCACAGTATGCATAATTTGGATGTACCACAGTTTACTTAACCAGTTGCCTGGAGTGCGGGGAGTTAAAGGCAGCACTTCCGCCTTACTTCCGCCTCGCTAGTCGATCGGCCATGATCTCTTCCCTCTGGTTGGATCCCACAGCTTATGACAGAAACGGGCGCCCAGTGATGACAACATCAAGCCGCCAGCGGCGGCGGTGGCGGCCGGGAGACTGGGAGGGCTTCCGGGGCTGCCTGTCTGAGTGCAGAGCTGCTGTCATGGCGGCCGCTCTGTGGGGCTTCTTTCCCATCCTGCTGCTGCTGCTATCAGGGAATGTCCAGAGCTCGGAGGTTCCCGGGGCTGCTGCTGAGGGATCGGGAGGGACTGGGGTCGGCATAGGAGATCGCTTCAAGATTGAGGGGCGTGCAATTGTTCCAGGGGTGAAGCCTCAGGACTGGATCTCGGCGGCCCGAGTGCTCGTAGACGGAGAAGAGCACGTCGGTTTCCTTAAGTGAGCATCCTGAGGGCAGCGGGAAAAAGGCTGGGGTGGAGGCCGGACAGGGACCCCACCAGGAGAGTTAAGTGTCAGGACGGGACAACGTCGCTGTCTCAGACTGAAGGGTAGGGTGCCGCTAACGGTCTATGCCGGGAGACCTTGGGAGGCAGTCGGATGCTTTCCCTTTCCTGGTCCTGTACTTCTGGAATGAGCATGGCAGGCGCTCACTCCCTGCCATGGTCAGAGCATGGAGTCAATTATTTTCAACCTTATTTTGGCCCCATGTGGGGACGATCATTCCTGGGCCCTGGGGACAGGTGGACCCTTATTAGTCTCTTGTTGGATTCTTTTATATCTCATCTGGTTTCCCTAGAACCTAGTCGTTTTTTGCATTCACTTCAGTCTTTTGGTAGCTTGTTACTATGTAGAAAGATGCGACACAAGTGGGAATTCTCAAAACCCAAAGGGCTTCTAGTGACGACATAGACTGGGAGGCTAAGGTTACTGCTTCTAAAATTAATAGGCCCTGAAATCCCTAATCAAAGCACTTTTTTTTTTGGCTTGGAGGTGGGATTGTTCTTCTTTTTTACACTTGAATTCATCGAGGGATTTGCTATATCACACTTGTCATTTATGTGAGACTAGGATTTCTCTACATTGCTTTCTTGCTTCTGTCCTTTCGTGCTATTAGTGGAAGTGGGTTTTCTGTCTATATTAAAAGACAGGATGAATTTGTTAGCACTAGTTTTGCAGCAGCCTGCTTTTGAAATGTCTAGGCACACGTATGTTGTTTTAAATCTTTCCACCCTTACTTGGAAGGTGAAACTGTAAACTGAAAGAAAATAATTAGGAAGTGTTTCCTTTGGTGGGTTCGTACACCAGCAAATGGTATCTGAAAATCAGACAACTTAAATGTGGACATTTAAATCCAAATCAGATTTACATATTTGTTCAGATCATCTAAGTGCCCTTGAGTGGTAATTCCAACCTCAGATTAATAAATAGTGACAAATTTACAACCAGTATTTTACTGCCATCTGTCATTAAGAATCTGGCATTAGGGCATTCTTTAGAGTTTACCCTAATTAATGATGTTTTAATATAAAGTTCTCACTAAGCTTTAGGAATGAGCCTTAATTGACCATTTGGCCACTCTTCTGTATACAGTTCTTTTAAAAAGCATTTAATTTCTGTTTAAAAATAGTATATTAGAAACAAAGTAGGAAAACAACCCTTAATGTTTCATTGTATCTTTTTTTTTTTTTTTTTTTGAGACAAGTTCTTGTTCTGTTACTCAGCCTGGAGTGCAGTGGCGAGATCATAGTTCATGGCAGCTTTGAACTTCTGTACTCAAGTGATCCTCCTGTCTCAGCCTCCTGAGTAGATAGGACTACAGGCGGACGCCACCATGTCCAGCTAATTTTTTTATTTTTTGTAGAGACAGGGTCTTGCTATGTTGCCCAGTGTGGTCTCAAACTCCTGGCCTCAAGTGATATTTCTGCCTCAGCCTGTCACATGTTTGGGATTATAGGCGTGAGCCATGGCGCCTGCCATTTTTCCACCTTCTTTTGGAATCATATGACTTAGGTTTTTACTAGTAAAATACAACATGTAGTAGTTTATATCCTGCCTTTTTCACTTAATATTTTTGAACAGCTTTTGATACCATTTCATGTTCTTTCATTTGTATGTAGAAAGGTTGATGGAGAATTTCCAGGCACGGTGGCTCATACTTGTAATCTTAGCACTTTGGGAGGCTGAGGTGGAAGGATCGCTTGAGCCCAGGAGTTTCAGACCAGCTGGGGCAACATAGTAGGACCCCATCTCTACAAAAAATAAATAATTAGCCAGGAGTGGTGGTGTGCACCTGTAGTCCAAGCTACTCAGGAGGCTGAGGTGGGAGGATCGCTTGAGCCGAGGTGGTCGAGGCTGTAGTGAGCTGTGATCATGCCATTGCATTCCAGCCTGGGCTACAGAGCAAAACCCTGTCTCTCAGGAAAAAAAGAAAGGTTGATGGAGAATTAATATGAGGAGTTTATGGTGATAATCTTATTGGGAAAGGGGTAGGTAATTTGTATTGTAGCTGTTTTGCATGACTAGCACACAGTTTTGACTTACATTTGTGCTTATTGGAGGTGGCTTAGGACTTGGTTAATGGAGATAAAGGGAATTGGGCCTGAAGACTCCTCATGCCATTTCTTGCTATCGTCACATTGTATATAAGCCATAATTTATTTAACCACTCCTCTGTTTTTGGACAGGTGGTTTTCAGGTGTGTTTGTTTGTTTACATAGTAATATTCTATACTTTTTTGCACTTTTTATTATAGAAATTTTCAAGCATGCATAAATAGAATGGCATTCTACTGTTTTGTTTTGTGTCTTTTGTGTACCTCATTAATTTTTTTCTGAAATATTTTTAAATGGTTCTAAGCATAATAGGATTTTACTTGTAAAAGCATTATTATGTATCTCCAAAAAATAAGGACTTAAACAAAAACCACATTACCATTATTGATTCAACAAAATAATCATGCCTTAATATCATCTAACAGTCCCATTTTTATGTTTCCTCAGTTATCTCAAAAATGTTTTTATATAATTGTTCTTTCAAATCAGGATCCAATAAGGCCTACATTTTGTAGAGTACGTTTTTAAGGACAAATTTTAAATTTTGTATTGCAAACTTTATGTTATTTTTCTTAAGTAAAATATTTACCTTAGGATGATAAATGTATTTTCTTTTTCTTTTTTTGAGACAGAATCTCGCTCTTTTGCCCAGGCCGGAGTGCAGTGGCGCTATCTCGGCTCACTGCAAGCTCTGCCTCCCGGGTTCACGCCATTTTCCTGCCTCAGCCTCCCGAGTAGCTGGGACTACAGGCGCCCGCCACTGCGCCCGGCTAATTTTTTGTATTTTTTTAGTAGAGACGGGGTTTCACCGTGTTAGCCAGGATGGTCTCGATCTCCTTGACCTCGTGATCCGCCTGCCTCGGCCTCCCAAAGTGCTGAATTACAGGCGTGAGCCACCGCGCCCGGCCAATATATTTGCTTTTTCTTTAATTATTTCTGATATTATTTGTGTTCCACTGTCATCAGTTTGTTTTTTTCTGGATCTGAAAATATGTTTTGAAATTGGTTCAGTCAGGGCTGGGTATGGTGGCTCACACCTGTAATCCTAGCACTTTGGGAGGCCGAGGCAGGCAGATCACCAGAGGTCAGGAGTTGGAGACCAGCCTGGCCAACATGGAAAAACCCCGTCTCTACTAAAAATACAAACAAAAATCAGCCAGGCGTACTGGCGGTAGTCTGTAATCCCAGCTACTAGGGAGGCTGAGGCAGGAGAATCACTTAAACCCAGGAGGCAGAGGTTGCAGTGAGCAGAGATCACCCCGCTGCACTCCATCCTGGGTGACAGAGCAAGACTCTGTCTCAAAAAAAAAAAAAGAAAGAAAGAAATTGGTTCAGTCAGGGTCCCATTAAGAAGTAGAAGATGCATTCAAATTAGAGTAATTCAAGGATAATTTAATGAAGGGATCAAACAGTGTAGTCATGGTGTTGGGAAACAGCCAGATTGTGCAGTACCCTGGAGCTTACAACCTCAAGGTTATTATCACCACCTCTAATCCTGAAGGAAGAGGAGAGTAGAGGTTACTGGAACTTTGAAGGGAAGAAAAGCCTGCATTGAAAGACACAAACCAGTCCCTTGACACAGCCAGTCAGAAGTGGCCTGTCAGTGAGAGAGGGGCGGGGGAATACACTAAGCTCATTTTCTTTCCTTCTTCTAGTCTGCAAAGAGGAGAAAGGTAGAGACTGGATCTAGAGGGCAAGTGGAACATAACCAGCCCAGGCATAAGTTAACTTGTTTCCATTTCAATTCTGGCTTAGTTTAGTGTGTGCTTTGGAGTAACACTTTTTCATCCTAACTTTTTTTTTTTTGAGACAGAGTCTCGCTCTGTCACTCAGGCTGGAGTGCAATGGCACAATCTTGGCTCATTGCAACTTCCGCCTCCCAGGTTCAAGTGATTCTCCTGTCCCAGCCTCCCGAGTAGCTGGGATACAGGCACGTGCCACCACACCCGGCTAATTTTTGTATTTTTGGTAGAGACGGTTTTACCGTCTTAGTCAGGATGGTCTTGTCATCTTGCTTTTTAGCAACTGTTGTGGATATCATCAGTATCAGTTATTCCTTTAACTATGAAAGAGCCTATGAGGATTTAAGAAGCATTATTTTAATATATTATTACGATATTGGGAATTCTCTGATACAGTTGGTCGTTTTAGAACCATTTGTTTTCCTGAAACATAAACTTTTTTTCCCCCTCAGAATAGTAGTTTCTCATTTTTCAAACAAATTAATTTTGATCTGTGAAATGAAATTATTAGCTCTCGATAGGATGGTTTTCTAAGTCTAGGAAGTTTAGAAGAAATCAGTAAGGAAAAGATGGATATTTTTAACCACATAAACATTTTAAACTTCTAGTAACCAAAGTAAATGGGAATTATTTATAGCAAATAGAACAAATGGTACTTAAATACCTTTTATTATTTGTTAAAAAGAACAGAAAACCGGCCGGGCTCAGGGGCTCACGCCTGTAATCCCAGCACTTTGGGAGGCCGAGGCGGGCGGATCACGAGGCCAGGAGATCGAGACCATCCTGGCTAACATGGTGAAACCCCGTCTCTGCTAAAACAAAAAATTAGCCAGGCGTGGTGGGGGGCGCCTGTAGTCCCAGCTACTCCGGGGGCTGAGGAAGGAGAATGGCGTGAACCCGGGAGGCGGAGCTTGCAGTGAGCCGAGATCAGGCCACTGCACTCCAGCCTGGGCAACGGAAACAAACAAACAAAACTAGAAAACCAAAAATTGCAGATTAAAACTAGAACAAAATGCCTTTTTTTTTTTTTGGAGACGGAGTTTTTGCTCTGGTTGCCCAGGCTGGATGGCTCACTGCAACCTCTGCCTCCCGGGTTAAAGCAATTCTCCTATCTCAGTCTTCTAAGTAGCTGGGATTACAGGCATGCGCCACCTCGCCTGGCTAATTTTGTATTTTTGGTAGAGACGGGGTTTCTCCATGTTGGTCAGGCTGGTCTCCAACTCCCAACCTCAGGTGATCCGTCCGCCTCGGCCTCCCAAAGTGCTGGGATTACAGGTGGGAGCCACCACGCGCGGCCTGCCATTTTTAATAGTAAGAAATTGTTGGGGGTGACTGGCAAAATTGGAATCCTAATATTGTAATAATAATGTATATTCAATGAAGACATGGCTTTAGAATGGGAATTGTGTTTCTGTCACCTGTCATCTCTACCCATAGAAGGAAAATAATTACTATATCAGGCTTCTCTGCTACTCTGGAGTGGTCTTGGGTATTTTCAGAACCTATTCAGTGTAATTATAGAAACTGAAGGCCGGGCACAGTGGCTCATGCCTGTAATCCCAGCACTTTGGGAGGCTGAGGTGGGTGGATCACCTGAGGTCAGGAGTTCGAGACCAGCCTGGCCAACATGGTGAAACCCCGTCTCTACTAAAAATACAAAAATTAGCCGGGCATGATGGGGCATGCCTGTAATCCCAGCTACTCCGGAGGCTGAGGCAGGAGAATCGCTCGAACCCAGGAGGCGAAAGTTGCAGTGAGCTGAGATCCTGCCATTGCACTCCACTCTGAGCGTCGCAGCGAGACGACTCCGTCTCAAAAGAAAAAAGAAAAGAAACTGAAGCATAGGACAGCTTTCGCCAAAGTTTTGTTTGTTTATTTGCCAGTTGCTTTTAATGCCATTTTTCGGGAGAGTCGATTTGGGAATTAGCAAATAAGAAAAGACTAAGCTGTTGATCAGTAGTAGCTAAACATGATTTTCATTTTTCCAGGACAGATGGGAGTTTTGTGGTTCATGATATACCTTCTGGATCTTATGTAGTGGAAGTTGTATCTCCAGCTTACAGATTTGATCCCGTTCGAGTGGATATCACCTCGAAAGGAAAAATGAGGTGAGGGCACTTGATTTAATTTTTGCCGTAAGCTAGGTTACTGAATACCTTAGTATATATTCCTTTTAGAATTAATAGTTTAGATGGAAAATTCTTTTTATTTAAACTACAGCTATTCCTTAAAACACTTAAAATATCCTCATGTTTATTTAATCTGAACATTGAAAAAATTGTAAAGTTGAGCTTCTTGCTCTGGCTTAAAATTTATTTTAAAGCTCCTAATATGATTACATAAAGAAAAGGTAAGATTACTTACTATAGGAGCTAAAGCGCTATGAAAGTTATAATTGAAATATGATTAATAAGTTGGAAATAATTTAACTTTTCTAAATTAGAAATACTATTCATCACCTGTTTTTCACTGGGATATTTTGATAATGCCTCTTATTACCTATTTGATACTTCACTGATCTAGAAATTTCTGTGGTCCTTTCTTTATGGAATCTTTTATGTTCAATGGAAATGTAGTATTTCTAGGGAAAACAATTGAGGTGAAAAGAACTATAGTTTAATTTAGACTGTGAGTGTTGAATAGCAAAACTTATTTGAAGTTGAAACATTCTTGTAGATCTCTATAGTCTTCAGAGTCAGCTTCCCATTATAATAGAACACATTTATTTATTTTTTTTGTTGTCTCATGGCAATAGCATCCTCTGTGGTCAAATCTGACCAGGAAATATATGAAGCAACTTTTAAGTGGTAATATCTCTTCTTTAAGCTATGAAATATGACTCTATGTTGCAGTAATAAAGCACAGGTCATGCAAAGGCTAAAACAATTTCTGGAGGTGGAGGACTAATAAATAATTTTACCACTGATCTTTTTGGTGTCTGCCCAGCATATTTAGACTGACTTGTAGAGACTCAAAATTGAGCTGACACATGTTCAGTTAGTACCATAGTATTTACATTTGAGTTAGTGTTTACTCCTAAAATTTGTTTCTTCTTTCTTTGCTTTCTTTGACATTGCAAGTTTTAAAAATGTAATATGTAAATATGCCATAATTCAAATAGAATGAGTCACATATGGAGTTGTCCCATCCTTTATCTTAGCTGCATGTTAGTCCATTGATGGATTTACCATCATTTATATAACCGGCTCCTATTGATAGACATATAGTGATTTCTTTCTCTTAGCATGTATACTAAACAGAGACAGTTATCAAGAGAATGTTCTTTTTTTTTTTTTTTTTTTTGAGACAAAATCTTGCTCTGTTGCCCAAGCTAGAGTACAGTGGTGCAATCTTGGTTCATTGCAACCTCTGCCTCCCAGGTTCAAGGGATTCTCGTATCTCAGCCTCCCAAGTAGTTGGGATTACAGCTGCATGCCACCATGCCTGTCTGATTTATTTATTTATTTATTTATTTTTGAGATGGAGTCTCACTCTGTCACCCAGGCTGGAATGCAGTGGCGTGATTTTGGCTCACTGCAACCTCCGCCTCCTGGGTTCAAGCGATTCTTCTGCCTCAGCCTCCTAAGTAGCTGGGACTACAGGCACCTACCACCACGCCCGGCTAATTTTTGTATTTTTAGTAGAGATGAGATTTCACCATATTGGCCAGGCTGGTCTCGAACTCCTGACCTCGTGATCTGCCCACCTCCCAAAGTCCTGGGATTACAGGCGTGAGCCACTGCACCTGGCCTGATTTTTTTATTTTTAGTAGAGACAGGGTTTCGCCATGTTGGCCAGGCTAGTCTCAAACTCCTGACCTCAAATGATCTGCCCACTTTGGCCTCCCAAAGTGCTGGGATTACAGATGTGAGCCACTGCGCCTGTCCAAGAGAATATTCTTGATATTATCAGGAAAGTAATACTCTAATGCCACTAATAAATATATTCTTAAAAACAAATTACTTTTCCACCCTACTTTGTAGAGAGACAAAGTCTTGCTATGTTGCCTAGGCTGGAGTGTAGTGGTTTTTCTCAGGTGCAATCATAGCCCGCTACAGCCTCAAATTGACCTTTAGCAATCTTCCCACCTCAGCCTCCTAAGTAGCTGGGATTACAGGCATACACCGTGTCCAGCTTCTTCCTTATTTTTGAAGTTATTGTCTTAGAATATTTTTTTTGTCCAAATTCTGATGACATTTCTTGCTTTTGGCTATTTAGCGTAAGGGCAAAGCTTCACTTAGAAGGTAGCACCTTGCATATCTGTTTATACATTTTTTTTGATGGAATAGATTGTTTCAAAGTAGATGAATTTTTTAAAGTATTGACTTTCTCGTGTCTTTTTGGAAACATGAGGATTTAAAAAAATGTATATATAGGCCAGGTGTGGTGGCTCATGCCTGTAATCCCAGCACTGTGGGAGGCTGAGGCAGTTACATCACTTGAACCCAGGACTTTGAGACTAGCCTGGGCAGCATAGTGAAGACCCCGTCTCTACCAAAAAAAAAAAGGTTAAAAACTTAGCTGGACATGGTGGCACATGCTTGTGATCCCAGCTACTTAGTAGGCTGAGGTAGGAGAATCACTTAAGCCCGGGAAGTTGAGGCTGCAGCAGTGAGCCATGACTGTACCACTGCACTCCAGCCTGGGCAACAAAGCGAGATCCTGTCTCAAAAAAAAAAAAAAAATATATATATATATATATGTGTACATATATGTGTGTGTGTGTGTATGTATACATATATGTGTATATATAAAGTTCTTTTATATTAAATCTGTGCCTTAAAGGGCTTATTCATGACTTTTTGTATATTTTAGAATTGTAAGCTTGGAAATGGGGGGGGTATGTGGATCACAGTATATGTTATATATACTGCTTTAAACATTTTATTTATATTGAAAACACAATATTGGAGGGAATGAAAGCTGTTACACAAAAGGGAATACTTGTATTTTTTTTTAATCCATTTTACTCTGGTTAAATTCTGAATAAAGTAGTTTCAGCAAATAGGAATATTGTTTTAAATATAGACGGTCCCCAGCTTACAATGGTTCGACTTATAATTTTTTTTTTTTTTTAATTTGGGACAGAGTCTCACTCTGTCACCAGGCTGGAGTGCAGTGGCGTGATCTCGGCTCACTGCAACTTCCGCCTCCTGGGTTCAAGTGATTCTCCTGCCTCAGCCTCCTGAGTAGCTGGGACTACAGGCACGTGCCACCATGCCCAACTAATTTTGTATTTTTAATAGAGGCAGGGTCTCACCATGTTGGCCAGGATGGTTTCGATCTCTTGACATCGTGATCCACCTGCCTTGGCCTCCCAAAGTACTAGGATTACAGGTGTGAGCCACCGTGCCCGTCCCTCAACTTAGAATTTTTTGACTTTACCATGGTGCGAAAGCAATACACAGTAGAAACCATACTTTAAGTACCCATAACCACCATTCTTTTTTTTATGCTTAGTACAGAATTTAGTAAGTTACATGAATTAAATAAGTTTCTTATTATAAAATGGGCTTTGTGTTAGGTGATTTTGCCACCTGTCGGCTAATGTAAGTATTCTGAGCACTTTTAAGGTAGGCTAAGCTAGGCTGTGTTGTTCTGTGGGTTAGCTGTATTAAATGCATTTTTGACTTACAGTATTTTTCAACCTATAATGGGCTTATCAGAATGTAAATCGACGAGCAACTGTATAAAGTTTTTGTTGCCTTTTTACCTTGGGTGAAGAGTACTTCCTGCTTTAGCACTTACAAACTGGTTGTAGCAGTGGGATTCATGTTCTCAGATACATTCCTGATGATTGGATGTCTGAAGCATAGGTTAAATTAAAAAAAAGAAAAAATTATTTAAAAATTATTTTAATAATTAGGGATAGGGGCCGGGCGTGGTGGCTCACACCTGTAATCCCAGCACTTTGGGAGGCCGAGGCGGGCAGATCACGAAGTCAGGAGTTTGAGACCAGCCTGACCAACATGATGAAACCCCATCTCTACTAAAAATACAAAAATCAGCTGGGCGTGGTGGCGTGCGCCTGTAATTCCAGCTACTCAGGAGGCTGAGGCAGGAGAATCACTTGAACCCGGGAGGCAGAGGTTGCAGTGAGCTGAGATTGCGCCACTACACTCCAGCCTGGGCTACAGAGCGATATTTCGTCTCAAAAAAATAAAAATAAAAAATAATTGGCCAGGCGCGGTGGCTCACGCTTGTAATCCCAGCACTTTGGGAGGCCGAGGCGGGTGAATCACGAGGTCAGGAGATTGAGACCACGCTGAAACCCCGTCTCTACAAAAAATGCAAAAAATTAGCCAGGCGTGGTGGCAGGCGCCTGTAGTCCCAGCTACTCGGAGAGGCTGAGGCAGGAGAATGGCGTGAACCCGGGAGGCGGAGCTTGCAGTGAACCGAGATTGCGCCACTGCACTCCAGCCTGGGTGACAGAGCGAGACTCTGTCTCAAAAAAAAAAAAAAAAAAAAATAATAATAATAATAATAGGGGGTGGGACAGAGTAGAGAACAAAGTGGGATTCATATAAGATCCTAATTCTTTTTTGTGTGTGTGTGTCTGTGATGGAGTCTTACTCGGTCACCCAGGCTGGAGTGCAGTGGCGCACCGTCAGCTCACTACAATCTCCACTTCCTGAGTTCAAGTGATTCTCCTGCCTCAGCCTCCCAAGTAGCTGGGATTACAGGCACGTGCCACCATGCCTGGCTAATTTTTGTATTTTTAGTGGAGGCAGGATTCACCATGTTGGCCAGGCTGGTCTCAAACTCCTGACCTCGAATGATCCACCCACCTTGGCCTCCCAAAGTGCTGAGATTACAGGCATTAGCCACTGTGCCCAGCCTTGACCAATATTTTATAAGCATGCAGCATGCATGATAAATTAGTTTTGAATATATGTGGGATTTTCATTTCTGACATTTTGGCAGAGAAATGCTGGATAAAAATATGAGAAACATTTTCTTATATTAATAAATGCATAGCTCTCCCCAAACAAAGGAAATCCCTCGGGATAACCTATAAACCACTTCCCCACCTGGAGATTTTAATATTCTCTAACCCAAAAGGCTTAGATTTAATTAGCATTGTGCAGGGAGGTGGCAAGCCATGGGCTTGCTTGGAGTCAGAATTAGATCTAAAACTTGGTCCTCCCTTTGACCTTTGGTACTAAAATGCAGAAGGCCCTGGATTTTCAGAGGGAAAAGTCTGATGCTGGCCTTTGGGGGAAAAAGTCTCCCCTGAAAACTGATAGTTATGCTCCTATACTCATTACAATTTGGGGTATGAATTTATTACTTTCTGCATAATCCAGGAACTTCCAAGCTAAGCAATGAACAAAATAGTTTGTTTATAATTCTCAAATTCCTGGCAGTAACAAACGCATAATCTCTCTGGAAGGAGATACCCTTTGTATCTCTTTATTTAAATAAAGGTAAATAAAGTCTACTAGACTTACAAAGAACCCAAGAAAACAGTCTACATTGAGTCAGCAAATAAATCAGACCTCTAAGAACTTTAAATAGTAGAATTATTAGATATAGATTGTAAAATAATTTAATGTATATTTAAAGTACTTAAGGAAATAAAAGACTGCCATAGAAATGATATACCAAAATAGGCTATAGACATTTGAAAAAAGAATAGAATAGAACCTCTACAATGAATATAGGCATTGAAATGTACAACTAAATGGATGCATTAAGAAACTGAGCAGAAGTTTAATGAAGTGGGAGATAGATCAGAAAAAAAATTTCCCAACACAGCAATGACAGTGAAATAGGGGAGGCAGTTTTCAAAAAGTAAAATGGATCATATGTAAACATGGATGAGAATTTTGATTAAAATTAATGCATCTTTGGTGAAAAAATGTAGTGTTACCTATAGCACTGTTGCAGTGCTTTCTTGCATTATAAAATTTTCTGGCAATATAGCCTTAAAAATTGGTTACATCCAATAATGCATTTCTTAGACCATCAAAAAAATAAAATCCAGTGTTTTTGTATGGTATAATGAAGTAAATTCATTACTAAATATAATCAAATAACTTTAGCACCAGAAGGATTCTAAAATAACTTTTGACATGAATAGAAGTTAGGGAACTGATTTAATCCCACTGGTCTAGGTAATGACAGAGCTGCAGCTAGAAGATTCCAAGTCTAGCGTTTTTTTCTGTGTTTTGCTGCATATTTTAGACATATAGATAAAGCTATTTTGGTCAGATTTTCAAGATCAAAAGTTTAGATTTTAAAGCATTTTGGAAAAAGCTGAAGGTGTGTATGAGGCATTGCTAATATAATATAAGCAGTTCTTTTAACCAGTAATGTTTTTAATGGAATTACTGTTGCTTTCCCCATGTTGCTTTATCAGAGCAAGATATGTGAATTACATCAAAACATCAGAGGTTGTCAGACTGCCCTATCCTCTCCAAATGAAATCTTCAGGTCCACCTTCTTACTTTATTAAAAGGGAATCGTGGGGCTGGACAGACTTTCTGATGAACCCAATGGTATGTATCAGGCTAAAATAAAGCACTTTACTAATACCTAATTTGCTTCTAGGCAGTGGAAACTTCAAACATCTGTGAGATAGAAAGCTGAGGTCAGATTGGTGGATGAAAGGGTAATTGTGAATAATTTGCAGATTTCAGAAGAATAGTGGCTTTGGGAATACGTAATAAAGAGAATATAATGAGAATTGCACTGTAGATTTGATTATTGAAATGTGTAATCGAAATTGGATAAATATTTCTAGGATGTTTTACATTTCAAATAGGATAAGAATACTCAGTAAGTCAGTCATACCTGGAGCTGTCTCATTCTTCATACTACCTGCATATTTTTTGTTTTTGTTTTGTTTTGGCTGTTTTTAGACGGAGTTTCGCTCTTGTTGGCCAGGCTGGAGTGCAATGGCGCAATCTCGGCTCATCACAACCTCTGCCTCCCAGGATCAGGCGATTCTCTTGCCTCAGCCTCCTAAGTAGCTGGGTTTTACAGGCATGTGCCACCATGCCCACCTAATTTTGTATTTTTAGTAGAGACAGAGTTTCTCCATCTTGGCCAGGCTGGTCTTGAACTCCTGACCTCAAGTGATCTGCCCGCCTCGGCCTCCTAAAGTGCTGGGATTACAGGCGTGAGCCACCACACCCAGCCATACTACCTGCATATTATTAGTCCATTGATGAATGTGCCATCATTTATTAACCAGCCCCTATTGATAGCACAAGTAAGGATTTCTTTCTCTTTTTTTAACATGTGTAGTGAACAGAAAAGTTATTCTATGGTAATTTAAGTAGTTGGCATTATGAAACCGATGTTATGATACTAATAATAAAACACTAATAGCATGCATTCTTTAAAAATTTGTTTTTATGTTTAATTATTATAGGTGCCTAATAGATGTACATTTATGAAGTACATGTGATGTTTTGATATAGGCATACGATGTGTATTAATCACATCAGGGTAATTGGGATATCCCTCACCTTAAGCATTTATGTTTTTTGTAAATGTTAGGAACATACCAATTCCACTCTTTGGTTGTTATTTTAAAATATACAATAAATTATTGTTGAGTATCATCAAGAAAACAGTTTTTAGAAACAAATCGACCTTTTCTTTTGCTGTTTTTAAAAATTGAATTGCTGTCTTAGAATTTAAGTAGGCCAGGCGTGGTGGCTCACGCCTGTAATCCCAGCACTTTGGGAAGCTGAGGTGGACAGATCACAAGGTCAGGAGTTCGAGACCAGCCTGGCCAACATGGTGAAACCTCGTCTCTACCAAAAACGTAAAAAGTTAGCCAGGTGTGGTGGCGGGGACCTGTAATCCCAGCTATTCGGGAGGCTGAGACAGGAGAACTGCTTGAACCAGAGAGGGTGGAGGTTGCAGTGAGCTGAGATTGCACCACCACACTTCAGTCAGGGGAACAGAGCAAGACCGTGCCTCAAAAAATAAAAATAAAAGAATTTATCTAAGTTTTGGTCATATTCCTTGCTGATAGCTATTTAGATCACACATGATCTATATTCAGAGGCTGTATATCCCCTAGGGAGGAATAAATTAGTACCTAGAATCTGTTATCAGAGATAAAGAGGCGGGGGGGAGACTGGATGGAAGAAGTCAGCAGTGAAACTCCAGAGCTTATTCACCTTCCATGTTCTCATTTCTGAAATTCCGTGGAAGTGTATCTAGTGCTCCAGTGCTTGATGCTTCTAGGTCATTTTTCAAAACTGGTCTGCTAAAGTAGGTCAGTTTTCCAAGAACCACAGTCATCTGAAAAGAGCAGTTAGCTTGCCATCAGATCACCAATCCCATTGCCAGACTATAGATTAAAAAAAAAAAAAAGGGAATAGATAGTTCCATTTGCAAACTATTTGTGTTAAATAACACAGTAAACTCTGCAAAAAGATAGGTGGGTGGCACAACTATGAAGTGAGGTGTCTATTATAAAGTCCAAACATACATACAGAAAACTTTTACATTCTATAATAGTCCACCATAGTCAGACAGATGGCACCTTGCTATCGTCAGAACTGGCTCAGTAGAATTGAGGTGGTTGCTACTAGTGTTATTGTATAGACAACATTTAAATCTTTAATTTCACCATTGGTTGTTAAGTGCAGTTTTTGTTCTATTAACTGTAAAGTGGGGGAAAAACATTTTCTGGATTTTTTTTTTTCTGCAGGTCATGATGATGGTTCTTCCTTTACTGATATTTGTGCTTCTGCCTAAAGTGGTCAACACAAGTGATCCTGACATGAGACGGGTAAGATGATGGTCCAGCTATGGATTTTTTTTTTTTTTTTAAGAGATAGAGCCTCTGTTGCTCAAGCTGGAGTGCAGTGGCACAATCAGTTTGAGTAGCCTCAAACTCCTGGGCTCAAGCTGTCCACCTGCCTCAGCCTCCCAAAGCACTGGGATTATAGGTCTGAGGCACCATGCCTGGCCCCATCTGTGGGTTTTTGAACCATATTGTGATGTTTGCTCTATCCTATCGTAGCTGGGTAGCTTGGTTTTTCTCAATTTTATTCTAGTTCCCAAGCCAAATTAATCTAGAGGTTGTATTAACACAGTATCATGTTTCTGGCTTTTAATTAGTTGCTTCCATTAGACTAGATAAATTGTTAGTTGTGCCTCATAAAGGCCTGGATCTCTTTATGTAGCTACAAGATCTTACTGCATCCTAGCCTCTTTGTGTGCCTTACTTTTTAAATAGCTGAAATGTACAATACTTCTGGTGTACTTAATCTAAATATTTTACAAAATGATTGCTCCTATGATCTGCCTTTACTTTGCAAAACTCTCTTCAGAGTACATACTCAGTTTATGTGTTCAGATGCACAGATAGACCAAGGGGGATGGGTAAGTAGAAGAGTGACCTTTGAATTCTGTTCCACAAAACCATACTGGTTCTACAGAGGGAGAGGATTTGCTAAGTAGGATGCTTCCAATTTAGTGCCACCACATTTTCTCTTTGAATATTGGCTTCTGTTTGAACTCTTCATTTTTTCAAAAAACCATCATGCATTTTTCCATTCAACCATCAACAAGTTATCTTTTGAGTTTCAACGTTCCCCATTTTATTTATTATATTGATGTGTTGACATTTTATTCATTCCTGAGTAAACATTTATCAATTTCTAGGGTCTAGATACTGGAGATACAGAAATGAATTATAGGCCATCCCTGTCATCAGTAGGCTCAGTCCAGTTAAATGTAGAAAATAGAATGGATTTATCAAATAGTCTTCTTGCTATCAGGGGATTTTGTGACTTTTTCTTTCCTTTTTTCTTAATAGAATTTTATCTTATTTCTTAAAGAAATAAGGTAAATAAAAATGTTTGCTAAGGTAGTAGGTGAGTACGTTCTGTGGAAGGTAATAAGGGGTATATTCAAAGCAGGAATGGCAGAAAAAGATTCATAGGAAAACAAAGGTTTTTGATATTTCAAAATGTTTTATTGGTAAATGTTTGCATTTTTGCTTCAGTATTAGACTGAAAGTAATACATCCTGTGCATTCCTTGTATATGTGAAGCCAATTAACTGTGGCATCAGTAGAAGGAAACGTCAGAAGTCACATTTGATTAAAAGTTCATTCCGGCCGGGCACGGTGGCACAGGCCTGTAATCCCAGCAGTTTGGGAGGCCAAGGCAGGTGGATCACCTGAGGTCAGGAGTTCGCGACCAGCCTGACTAACATGGTGAAACCCCGTCTCTACTAAATACAAAAAAATTAGCCAGGCATTGTGGCGCATGCCTGTAATCCGAGCTACTTGGGAGGCTGAGACAGGAGAATCACTCGAACCTGGGAGGCAGAGGTTACAGTGAGCCGA
The DNA here is from genome assembly GCF_006542625.1 of Nomascus leucogenys. Lineage (NCBI taxonomy): Eukaryota > Metazoa > Chordata > Mammalia > Primates > Hylobatidae > Nomascus > Nomascus leucogenys. The sequence continues at coordinate 67,257,960 of NC_044386.1, forward strand.
GATTGTGCCATTGCACTCCAGCCTGGGCAATAAGAGCAAAACTCCGTTAAAAAAAAAAAAAAAAGTTCATTCCTTGTAAAGTGCTTTGCACATAGTAAGCATCTTAAAAAGTTGATTCAAGAGCTTCAGAAGCTCTCTTCCTTGGCACTGCCTGCAGAGGTGGCACCATCTCCTACTTGGCATCATGGCTGCCCTTAGATCCTTTGTGAAGCCCATGATCATCAAAAAGAGAACCAAGAGGTTTATCTGGCACCAGTCAGACCAATTTGTCAAAATTAAGCTTAACTGGCAGAAACCCAGAGGCATTAACAGTGTTCGTAGAAGATTCAAGGGCCAGATCTTGATCCCCAACATTGATTATTGGAGCAGCAAAGAAACAAAAGTACTTACTACCCAGTGGCTTCTGGAAGTTCCTGATCTACAACATCAAGGAGCTGGAAGTACTGCTGATCTGCAACAGAGCTTACCGTGCTGAGATTACTCAGAGTGTTTCCTCCAAGAACCATAAAGCCATCTGGAAAGAGCAGCCCAGCCGGCCATCAGAGTCACTAGTCCCAATGCCAGGCTGCACAGTGAGGAAAAGGAATCAACGGCTCACGTGCATGTTTTATTTGTGTTTAAATAAAACCACAAAAACTGAAAAAAAAAAAAAGGAGCTTCAGAGTTGAACAGATTCAAAAATAGAGTTGATCTATGTTTGCAGGGACTCAAGAGCTGTTACCATATACATTTATTTCTTAATTATTGGGGCATGTTAACATATTTGATTTATGTTTATAATATTTCTTTCGCTAGCCTTATTTGTAAAAGCACCTTCTCCTTTAAAACTCAGGAATAAATTCTACCTTTGTGGGAAAAGCTCAAGCTAATATCCCAACAGTGTTCAATTTGAAATGGAAGCCTAGTGCTGTGGTGTGTGCCTATAGTCCCAGCTGCCCAGGAAGCTGAGGCAGGAGGATCACCTGAGCACTATCTCTTAAAAAAAAAAAAGAAAGAAAAAAATGAAAGAAATGATAGATAATATAGTATTTGCTATCTTTTTCATGTATGAATGGGCTAAAGTCAATTTTAAGTTCACTTTTAGAATGTCACTTAAAATTTAAATGAAGCAGATGTTACATTAATATTATATAACTACCAAACAGTACTTTATAGATTTTGGCTCAATTAAGGGGTAGGACAGATACTCAAAAGTGCCAAGTCCTATCCTGTTTTGCCAATGACTTCTTTGAAACAGTGTGTTGCTTGCTTTAGAGTCTAATTGAAGTCATGCAAGCCATACAGCATTCATAGATTTACTACTGAGGCTTATAAATGAACTCTTAGAAATACTGCACTTATTTTCCAAACTTTACTGATACCTTGATATATGGTTAAAAATTAATATTCTGGTTATATGCATCTGAAGGAAGCATGAACTTAAAAATGTACTCATTAGAACAATAAGAAAGCACTTTAATCAGAAAACATAAGATAGGAATATGATCAAATATATTCATTATCAAAAAAATGCTCTTTATTAAGACAAGCAGAATCACACGAAGGGGAACATCACACACGGGGCCTGTTGTGGAGTGGGGGGAGGGGGGAAGGATAGCATTAGGAGATGTACCTAATGTTAAATGACGAGTTAATGGGTGCAGCACACCAACATGGCACATGCATACATATGTAACAAACCTGCATGTTGTGCACATGTACCCTAAAACTTAAAGTATAATAATAAAAAAAAAGACAAGCAGAATCAAACCCTAGGCAATCATTTATTGGACATTTACTAAGAGTCAAAATGTCTAGTGGTATAAAGGAGATATGGAATATAGTTACTAATGACATATAGGTGAAGTACTATTGAGTACGATGTTGCATCATTGCTCAGAACCAGTACCTTTCACTTGTTCTACTCCTTTACTTTTTTCCTTAATAGGAAGTGTTAGGAGTTAAAAGACTCGAAGGATCCTACATATCATTGTGCCTTGTCTTCTTGCAGGAAATGGAGCAGTCAATGAATATGCTGAATTCCAACCATGAGTTGCCTGATGTTTCTGAGTTCATGACAAGACTCTTCTCTTCAAAATCATCTGGCAAATCTAGCAGCGGCAGCAGTAAAACAGGCAAAAGTGGGGCTGGCAAAAGGAGGTAGTCAGGCCGTCCAGAGCTGACATTTGCACAAACACGGCAACACTGGGTGGCATCCAAGTCTTGGAAAACCGTGTGAAGCAACTACTGTAAACTTGAGTCATCCCGAACGTTGATCTCTTACAACTGTATATGTTAACTTTTTAGCACATGTTTTGTACTCGGTACATGAGAGAACCCAGCTTTCATCTTTTGTCTGTATGAGGTCAATATTGATGTCACTGAATTAATTACAGTGTCCTATAGAAAATGCCATTAATAAATTATATGAACTACTATACATTATGTATATTAATTAAAACAGCTTAATCCAGAAATCAAACCGTCTTTCTTTTTTTTTTACTTAATGTTTCTTTTTTTCGGACAATTTTCTTCAATTATCTGAGGCTTGAAATTGACCTTTCCTCTTTAAAAGGGAGTGGTTGTTATTTTTAGACAGCATGCACATTGTTTTTTATGTGGCCACACATTTCAAAATTTTCAGTTCTGTGCCATTTAATTCCCTGATAATCGGAGGTGGAACCATATGTTGCTGATGTAGTTGCAATTTTTTATTATTACAGTTAGTTTCTGAGTATGGATATATGAATCACAATAGATCTTATCAACTATTTTATTCTGGTTACCATCTATGGTATTCATTTTACAATTATTGAGTACCAGCTATGTGCTGTGATGCAAGGTAGAATACAGAGATGGATAATATCCAAGTGCTTCTCCTTGATAGAACTTATTATGTCAGGAGGGAGGACAAATAATAACAGGGAATGAATGGCCAGGGGAAAGAAGTACAATAGTAGGAGAGCCTTCTAGAGCCTGAGGATGGGGAATCAACCTTAGACCTCTATATTGTAATAGAGATATATAACACAGGTAGCTTTTCAGTCCCCTCATCTTTCTCATCATAGATTCTCAGAGGTGTTAGAAGATAAATTACTACTATTTTTTTTGAGGGAAGTCTCGCTCTTGTACCCCAGGTTTGAGTGCAATGGCTTTATCTCGACTCACTGCAACCTCTGCCTCCCAGGTTCAAACAATTCTCCTGCCTCTGCCTCCCAAGTAGCTGGGATTAAGGCACTGGCCACCACAGCCAGCTAATTTTTGTATTTTTTAGCAGAGACGGGGTTTCACCATGTTGGCCAGGCTGGTCTCAAACTCCTGACCTCAGATGATCTGCCCGCCTCGGCCTCCCAAAGTGCTGGGATTACAGACGTGAGCCACCATGCCTGGTCTCTTTTTTTTTTTTTTTTTGAAACAGAGTTTCACTCTTGTTGCCCAAGCTGGAGTGCAAGGGCACGATCTTGGCTCACTGCAACCTCTGCCTCCTGGGTTCAAGCGATTCTTCTGCCTCAGCCTCCCAAGTAGCTGGGATTACAGGCATGTGCCACCATGCCCAGCTAATTTTGTATTTTTAGTAGAGATGGGGTTTCACCACATTGGCCAGGCTGGTCTCCAACTCCTGACCTCGGGTGATCTGCCTGCCTCGGTTTCCCAAAGTGCTGGGATTACAGCCGTGAGCCACTGCGCCTGGCCAAATAACTATTTTCCAATCGGGAGTATCTCAAAAGTTTTTTATTTCAATAAGTTACAACATTTTCACACGTTTTCCTTTTGGGTTATTTTAATTAAAGAACTCTCAGGCCACAGTATTGCTTCTAGTAGAGGGCTCCTATTCTTTCCCATATTAAATAACTCCTGTATTGCTTTCTTAAAGTTATTAAATCAGTGAAAAAAACAGAGTAGCTTCCAAACTCAATTTTCTCTTTTGTATTAGGTGCTATTGTTCATTTAAAAATGAGGTACGTGTTTTCTCTTAAAGAAATAAGTTCTGGGCCGGGCACTGTGGCTCACGCCTGTAATCCCAGTACTTTGGGAGGCCGAGGCGGGAGGATCACCTGAGGTCAGGAGTTTGAGACCAGCCTTACCAACATGGTGAAACCCTGTCTCTACTAAAAATACAAAAAATTAGCCGGGCTCGGTGGCAGACGCCTGTAATCCCAGCTGCTGGGGAGGCTGAGGCAGGAGAATTGCTTGAACCTGGGGGAGGTGGAGGTTGCAGTGAGCCATCACGCCACTGCACTCCAACCTGGATGACAAGAGTGAGACTCTGTCTCAAAAAAAAAAAAAAAAAAAAAAGGTTCTGATGCAGAACATTTCATTAACTGTCTCTATTTATATTATATACACTGTTACCAAACTGGTTAAGCTATGAATGATTAGACAGGTCAACAGGTTAATGATAGAAGTAGGTCTTTTAAAATCGAGTCATTTATGAAAATAAAGTGTTAGAACACTAGCTAAATGTCATTCATTCAACTAGTATTCTAATTTTCACTTAAAATTAGTGTTTTAGGCCAGGCGCGGTGGCTCACACCTGTAATCCCAGTACTTTTGGGAGGCCCAAGCAGGCAGATCATGAGGTCAAGAGATCAAGACCATCCTAGCCAACATGGTGAAATCCTGTCTCTACTAAAAATACAAAAATTAGTTGGGCATGGTGGCACGCGCCTGTAGTCCCAACTACTTGGGAGGCGGAAGCAGGAGAATTGCTTGAACCTGGGAGGTGGAGGTTGCAGTGAGCCAAGGTCGCGCTACTGACCTCCAGCCTAATGACAGAGACCCTGTCTCAAAAAAAAAAAATGAGTGTTCTAATTTTCGCTTAAACATTATTAAAAAAAATGACATTCTCCTTTGTAATTCAAAGGAGACATAGTAAGAGTCATATGACCAGAAATCATGTTTTAAAATTTCATAATTTACCCTGTGACATGTGTTTATCTGTGTAACAAACCTTCACATGTACCCCCAAACTTAAAAAGTAAATAATTTTATAATTTAGATTGTCAACATTTGCACATGGAACACCTAATGACTAAGAAATTAGGAAGCACTTCCAAGGAAATTACCATTTCATATGCTACATAAGAAACTGGTTATTTTACATGGATTCTAACAGCATCTGACTATAATCTATACACTTTATATATTATATATACCCCTTATCATATTACCTCTGAATATAATATATACCCCTAATGTTTTATCAGTTGTGTATGAAAATCTTATATTTTCATAGAACCATCATCAAATGCTTAAGGTGCTTATAGGCACAGAAATGACTATATTATTAGACAATATGGGGTTTAGTGCAAAGAGCCCCTGGTTAGCTGCTAACTTGCTTTGTGACTTTGAGCAAGTCACTTTCCTGGACCATGTCTTGTCTTGGTCTTTGTTCTATCTCTAGCATCTAGCATGTAGGCACACCAATACAAGTTTGTTGGATGAATAATAAATGGACCTTAAGTTTCCTCATCTATAAATGGAAGGATTTGGATTAGACCTGTAAATTTCTTTTTGAAATTTCAAATTTGAAATCTCAAATTCTGTTATACTTTTAACCCAGTCCTAGTATTTCCTACCCTTAAGAACCATATGATCAGTGCTGGCTTTCTTATTTTACTTCCTTGGATTCTTTCTGCTATTTCCCATTTGGAACAAAGTATTGTTTTGCTCTTCTTTAGAGCCTTTGTTAGATTTGGTTTATATGTATCTCCTTTTATTTATTTTTAAAAAATTATTTTATATATATATCATTTCTTTTTCTTTGAGATGGAGTTTCACTCTGTCACCCAGGCTGGAGTGCAGTGGCACCATCTTGGTTCACTGCAGCCTCTGCTTCTCAGGTTCAAGCGATTCTCCTGCCTCAGCCTCCCGAGTAGCTGGGATAACAGGTGAGTGCCACCACCCCTGGCTAATTTTGTGTATTTTTAGTAGAGATTGGGTTTCACCATGTTGGCCAGGCTGGCTCCAAACTCCTGACCTCAAGTGATCCGCCTGCCTTGGCCTCCCAAAATGCTGGGATTACAGGCATGAGCCACCATGCCCGGTCACTATGTATCTTCTTTTAAATGTAAATTTTGTGTTTTATAATTTTTCACGTCTACTGAATTAAATCTGAATAGTGACTTTGTGCAAAACAAATTTTGCTGTCCATTCTTGCCAAAAAGTCCTGAGTGTCCGGGATGATTTCTCCAGGACATTTCTATTGCTCCCAAGTTTCAAACAGTTTTTTAGGAGCCAAAACCTCAGGATTTACCCTAGATCTGGTTAACATTTTGAAAAGATACAGGATTTTACCTAAACTGCCCTGAGTAGAAAACCATCTTATCATTTTTCCCTTATGCCCTCCCTGAGAGGAGGGCAGATACTATCACACAGCATACTTCTCAGTAGGGAAGGGTTTGAAGGGCCTGATAAGCAATGTCCATAAAGATAAAGGAGAGCTTTTCATTTAAGTAGTCACTCAGACTTTCAGGAAGTTTTGAGTGTTTTTTTTTTTTTTTTTTTTTTTGAGACAGAGTTTCACTCTGTCACCCAGGCTGGAGTACAGTGGCGTGATCTCAGCTCACTGCAACCTCCGCCTCCTGGGTTCACGCCATTCTCCTGCCTCAGCCTCCCAAGTAGCTGGGACTACAGGTGTCCGCCACTATGCCTGGCTAATTGTTTGTATTTTTAGTAGAGATGGGGTTTCACTATGTTAGCCAGGATGGTCTCGATCTCCTGACCTCGTGATCCGCCCACCTCGGCCTCCCAAAGTGCTGGGATTACAGGTGTGAGCCACCACACCTGGCTTGCTTCTTTTTTTTTTTTTTAAGTGCTCAACTAGAGTACCTTTTGTTTAAAAACTGTTACTGAAAACATTTTTATTAAATATTTTAAACCACTATTTTCATTTTTGCTTATTGCCTTTCAGGTCACATATAGACATACATTTGCATGGTTACAATCATGTATGTACATTTTGTATTTAAACCCAGCAAAAATTCTGCTAAGCACCAATTTCAGGTAACCCAATAGAAGCTAGTGACTGAGTCCTTTAATTCAGCTCAAAGAGTATGTTGAGACGGGACCAGTTGTACTGAGCTCTTCCGCATTTTAGGTGTGATTATTTTCATTATTTAAAGTCTTAAAAAAATTTATAAGGCTGTTGAGAATATCCATTTGGTTTAAATGTTTATATTATTCAGGAGAACTTGAAAGTAGCTTTGGTAAAATTCAAATGGTGTCTATAAATTGTGGATATTGTTTTTATACTCTTGGTAAAAGAAGAAGTATTGAAAATTTTAAAATGCCCCCAAAATAGCTCCAAATATTAGCTTATCTCTTTAGTTCATGGTAAAAACGACCTTATTATGAGCACTAGGGGAACTGAAGCTTTCCACAGTGGCTTCTGTCTGGTAGGACTGAGCCAGCCAGGCATGTAACCCTGCCAGCCAAGCAACCCTGAGAAGAGGAAGGAGTAAATTAAGGTCAAACAGTAAACTGGAGGGATGAGTGGAACTGTAAAAACTAGCTATATGCAGCATTTCCAACAGAAAACTGTTGACAAGGCATTTAATTCCACTGAAATTTAATAATCTATTGATTCATATTTGTTCCTCTTTTAGATAATTTTGAAATCAAAATTTTCATATATATGAATGTAAATTTATTTCATTCCCTTTTTAAAATATTTAAAAATAATTTATAAAGATTGACTATATTCAGAGTATACAATGTGATTATTTGATATACATTGTATTATGACTACCACAATCAAATTAATTAACACATCCATCATCACTCATGATGTAGTTAAGATCCCTGAAACTTGTTCATCTTATAATTCAGAGTTTGTATCCTTTGGCCAGTATCTTCCTATTTCTCCTACCCCTCAACCCACCATTTCATTCTCTGTTTCCATGAGTTTGGCTTTTTTAGATTCCACATATAAGTAAGATAAGGCATATAAGTTCTCGATGAGTTTATAATTATTAATATCCTTACTTTTCAGATGAGGAAACAGGTTAAACAATTTCCCAAACTCATCAGTGGGTAAGTGGTCTTAATCTAGAGAAAACTGTTAAGTACTTTCTATAGTACTGCCCTCACATGCTAAACTGAAAAACATTAATATACCCATAGTCAACACACGGTATACATCTCTTCCAACCTGTCCACCCTCCTCCTACCTCTATTGGCATGATCTAGGGACTTGTCTCTCTCCTTCAAAACTCTCCTTAGAGAGAAAGCAGTGGTGTATTCAAGAGAAATTGACTTCCAGGAGAAAGTAGTTGTAGTCCTAGTTTCTGGTAACTGGAGCTTTAGACACTAATCTTAAAGATGTTTCTAAAAGACAAATCTGATGGGGTCACTCATCAATTAAACCCTATGTTGACTCTCATGGACTTCAAGACAAACATCTTTGGCCCCTGAACACAGTTCCTTCAGACTCACTTCTTGCCAATTCCCTATATATCTCAAATTATTCACAATTCCCTTCTGAAAACTCCATGCTCTCTTGCCTCTGAGCCTTTTTGAGTATCTCTTCATCTCAGCTCTCCACCCCATGCCTATTCTTTTCCCTTATCAACCTCTAACATCTTTTTTAGGACTTTCTACAGAAATCTTCCAGATCAGATCAGATAAGAGCCTCTTTGTCCCCCTTCATGCCTGTGCTTATCCTATTATATATATAGCACTTCATTTTCTGAGATTACTTGTCTACTTCTCTGACTTGCCTACCTGTACCCTAAGCTCCTTGGACTATAAAGCACTAGTAGTACAACAGTCCTGTCCTCAAGGAAGGGTGGGGGAAGAATATTAATCTCTCCTCCAAAATGGTTCTGGGGTGGCTGCCATACATACAGCTCTATCATATTGTTGGGATCCTAACTCAAATCATTAGACAAGGATAGAGATCAGAGAGCCATGGTGAATTAAGTTTGTACTTTTCAGGGAATCATAAAGATACTAAGAATACAGGAAAAAACAAGAACCAGGAACCTTGCCTTGTGACCATCTCCTATCTCAGGTAAGCACATACTTATTTAGTACAGAATACATTGTGAAGTGCCATGTATGTGCCAAGGGCTATCAGGTGAGGGGACAGGATCATGAGCACAATGAGCATGAACTCTGGCTTCAGAGCTGAGCGTTTAGAGGGAGACACAGACACTGAATCCACCAAACACACACAAGGATCTAATGAAAACCTTGACAGATGCTACCAAGAAAAAGTCATTTATAAGCTCATAAATGGGGAACCTGAATGGGTGGGTAGAGGGCAAATGTAAGAGCACTTCCATTAAAAAGTGACTCATAGGCAAGATTGAAAGACTAGGAATTAACCAGGCTGAGGCTGAGAAGAGGCGGATAAGAATGAGGTGCTTCCTAGTCTGAGCTGAAGGAGGGGTGGGCCTGGAGCTTGGCTCTTGAAGGAACTGAAAGAACAGTACAGCTGGAGAGAAGAGAGGCAAAAAAGAAACCATCGCCTGGTTGCATTGCAGGCCTGAACTCGCCTTATCTTCTGGAGGTCAATACCCTGATTCTCTCTGGAAAAATGATAAGGGAAAGCCCTGTGTATGGTGTTCAGTGTGCTTGAGACAATGAGGTAGAACTGAATACAGATTGTGAACCAGGCCAGCTTGGGTTTGAATCTTGTGAGTCACATGGTGGTGACTGTGGCCATTAATAATAAGTAAAGTGGTGAAGTCATAAGGCTCCTTCCAATGACTTCTATCACTTCCAATCACTTCTAGTTGAAGCCTAGAAGTAATTATTCACTTTACTAAAGGATTCACTAGAAGTGTCCTTTACATAGTTCCCCCTAATGCACCTAAAATAGATGTGATTGCCACAGGCAAATCACACAATTCTGGAGGGACTCCCTCTTATCGAGACCTGAAGCTGGCTGTGACTTGCTGTGATCACCTGGTCATGATATACTGATACCAGGTCTCTGAGCAAACTGTGCTATATGAAAATCATTGCCAAGAAAGCCTAGAATCTTTAGTAGAAATCTCAGAGTCCCAGAAACTTTGAGAGAATATGTTAGTTGGAGGAAAAATAAGCCTTGTCTTCCCTCCTGCCTTGTTCTCTGCCTACTTATGGCCCAACCTCAAATCTTTAAATGATGTGGCCCAGCAGAGGCCAGTGGCATAAAGACGGTTTCTCTCCCTTCATCCTCTTTGGAGCTGGTGGGAACTGGTTGGAAGGAAGGTTTCTGCTCTTTTTCAAAGCCCCTCAGAGGTCTCCTCATTCCTGGTAGGCCCTCAGCACTCCTACTGTGAACCAGCTGCTCCCGCCTTGAGACTCTGTATTCACTGCTTTAAGTTGTGCTCTAATGTGTGTGATTGTATGCATTTGATTTTGAAAATTTGGAGAATTCTATGGAAAACTCTAATTTCTTTGTATTTCTACCTGACCTCTGCTCCTCCCATGAGAAGCAGTTGGATTATAGAATAAGAAGTTTAGGGTATATCTAGACAGGGCAAGTCTTCTTTCTGAAAAACACAGTACCTTGGCATGTAGTCCAGGACCTGAGAACCAAACCGAAAAAAAAAAAAAAAAAGATCAGAGGCCTGTGCTTGTGAGATCCTGTGAGTGGAATGTTGGATGTTATCCACATTCATCTTGTCATTCCTCAGTCACCCTTCCTCTTCAAGCCTATATGTTTAGGCTTCAGTGCTAGTTTTCCTTCTGTGCCAAAGAGCAGGGAATAAGAGGCCTGCAGAGAGAAATGCTTGTTCTTGGGGAGGAGCATGTCCTTCAGCCACCACTGGGACAATTTTCTTTGTAGTTACTATAGTTGTTCCATCCATCATTCTGTTAGTCTATGTTTCTAGAGGGCAGAGACAGTGTCTTATTCCCTTCCACATCCCTAAGCTTTCCAAATAGATCAAGAACTATTTGCTGAACAAATAAGTAACCAAACAAAGGAGTAATTAGATTGCCTAGCTGGTGATTCTTGGATATAAAAAGATGGTGAATGATATGGTCTGGCTCTGTGTCCCCACCCAAATCTCATTGTGAATTGTAATCCAAATTGTAATCCCTGTGTGTTGAGGGAGGGACCTCGTGGGAGGTGATTTGATCATGGGGGCGCTCCTCGCCATGCTGTTCTTGTGATAGTGAGTTCTCACGAAATCTGATGGTTTTATGAGGGGTTTTTCCCCTCTTCACTCTGCACTTCTCTCTCCTGCTGTCACGTGAAGAAGGATGTGTTTACTTCCCCTTCTGCCGTGATTGTAAGTTTCCTGAGGCCTCCAGAGCCATGCAGAACTGTGAGTAAATTAAACTTCTTTCCTTTATAAATTACCCAGTTTCAGGTAGTGTTTTTTTTTTCTTTTCTTTTTTTTTTTTTGTTTTTTGAGACGGAGTCTTGCTCTTTCGCCCAGGCTGGAGTGCAGTGGCGTGATCTTGGCTTGGCTCACTGCAAACTCCACCTCCCGGGTTCAACTGATTCTCCTGCCTCAGCCTCCTGAGTAACTGGAACTACAGGCGTGTGCCACCACGCCCAGCTACTTTTTGTATTTTTAGCAAGAGACAAGGTTTCACCGTGTTAGCCACAATGGTCTCGATCTCCTGACCTCATGATCTGCCCGCCTCGGCCTCCCAAAGTGCTGGGATTACAGGCATGAGCCACCACGCCTGGCCTCAAGCAGTTCTTTTTTTTTTTTTTTTTTTTTTCTGAGACAGAGTCTTGCTGTGCCACATAAGCTGGAGTGCAGTGGCATGATCTCGGCTCACTGCAACCTCCGCCTCCTAGATTCAAGCAATTCTCCTGCCGCAGCCTCTGGAGTAGCTGGGATTACAGGCGCATGCCACCACGTCCAGCTTATTTTTGTATTTTTAGTAGAGACGGGGTTTCACCATGTTGGCCAGGCTGGTCTCGAACTCCTGACCTCATGATTTGGCCTCGTAAAGTGCTGGGATTACAGGCGTGAGCTACTGTGCCCAGGCCAGGCAGTTCTTTATAGCAGCTTGAGAACATACTAACGCACTGTGATATTCTTGGCCCCCCAAAAACAATTAAATTGAATTTAATGAGGAAATATCAGATAGCTTCAAACTGATGAAATTATTTTTATTTATTTATTTTTCTAGATGAAGTCTTGCTCTGTTGCCCAGGCTGGAGTACAGTGGCATGATCTCAGCTCACTGCAACCTCCGCCTCCCAGGTTCAAGCAATTCTCCTGCCTCAGCCTCCCAAGTAGCTGGGATTACAGGCACGCACAACCACGCCTGGCTAATTTTTGTATTTTTAGTACAGACAGGGTTTCACCATGTTGATCAGGCTGGTCTCAAACTCCTGACATCATGATTCAGCCTCCTTGGTCTCCCAAAGTGTTGGGATTACAGGCGTGAGCCACCGTGCCCAGCCGAAATTATTTTTAAAAATTGACTGTGGGGGCCTGGCGTGGTGGCTCACTCCTGTAATCCCAGCACTTTGGGAGGCTGAGGCGGGAGGATCATGAGGTCAGGAGATCAAGACCATCCTGGCTAACAAGGTGAAACCCCGTCTCTACTAAAAATACAAAAAATTAGCCGGGCGTGGTGGCAGGTGCCTGTAGTCCCAGCTACTGGGGAGGCTGAGACAGGAGAATGGCGTGAACCCGGGAGGCGGACCTTGCAGTGAGCCAAGATTGCACCACTGCACTCCAGCCTGGGCAAAGGAGCGAGACTCCGTCTCGAAAAAAAAAAAAAAAATTGAATTGCAGGTGCTCTTAAAAGATGACTATATCATGAAAGACAGAAAAGCTGTAGACAGATTAAATAAGTCTAACCATGACATGACAACTAAATGCAATGTGTGATCCTGGATTAGATATTGAACTGGAAAATAAATTTTTATAATGAACATATATTAGTTTTCCAAATAGAAAAACTAGTAAAATTTGAGTGTGGACTGTAGATTACATAATAACATTGTAACAAAGTCAAATCTCCTGATTTTTATATTTGTATTGAGGTTATGTAAAATAATCTCCTTCTTAAGAAATACACACTCTAAGGTCAGATGCGGTGGTTCATGCCTGCAATCCCAGCACTTTGCCAGGCCGAATCGGGTGGATTGCCTGAGCCCAGGAGTTCAAGACTAGCTTGAGCACCATGGTGAAACCCTGTCTCTACAAAAAGTAGAAAAAATTAACCGGGCGTGGTGGTGTGCATCTGTAATCCCAGCTACTTGGGAGGCTGAGGTGGGATCACTTGAGTCTGGGAGGTCGAAGCTGCCGCTCCAGCCTAGGTGACAAAGTGAGACTCTGTCTTGGAAAAAAAAAAAAAAAAAAAAGAATGAAAAAAGGAATACACACTCAAGAAGTATTTAGTGGTAAATTGGCAAGATGTCTGCAACTTACTCTCAAATGGTTGAGAAAAAAATGTGCACGCACACACACACACACACACATACAGAGAGCAGGCACAGATGTGGCAAAATGTTAAGTGCGGAATGTGGGTGAAGGACGTTAGGAGTTCTTATTACTCTTGCAACTTTTCTGTAAATTTTAAATGATTTCAAAAAAGTTTTGTTTTGTTTTTAATTGCGTCCAGCTTCTTCTTTGACAATTAAACTTATTTCCCTTCTTCCGCTCACTCTCGATCTGGGGTCCTTATTGGGCAAGAGTTTACATGATCTTGAACTTTACCAGTAAAATGATGTGGGGAAGATGGAAATTAGTATCACTTACAATGGGAATGAAGGGATTGGGGCACCGACTCTTTAAATAGTTGAAGAGGAAATGCTGCTGCCCCTTTTGGTGCAGTCTCCACTCGGTAAAGGACTGTGGTTTCAGGTCTGCCCCACCTCCCTTGTCTCAGAGGGAAGGGAAAGCATTTTACTCACAGATCTCTTGTCATCATTATTTAATCTTAGTTTGGTCATTGGTAATTTAGAGGGAAGGAGGAATCACAAAAGGTAGCAAGAAGGACGTGTATCCATACTGTGTATCAATCTCAACTTTCTTGAAAGGCCAGGCCATGCAAAGGTGTGAGGGAACCCCAATATAGATGGATCTAATAAGCTACTCTGAAACAATTTTCTTATTTAAATGCTCTGCATTGGACCACTGTGCGGTTAAATTTCTTTAATATCTGGAATAGTGCTTGTACAATACAGAAAAGCAGCTCAGTCCCCATATCCTTTGATGTAATTCCAGTATTTACAGAAGACAACTAGAGATTCTAATCCAGAGGTTTGGGTACAGATTTCACAATTACAAAGAGCTGGCATCAGTATTGTCTTCAAAGGACATTCACCAAAGGAGCAAAACAAAAGCTGAGAATATTGACAAAATGCTTTGTTTAACCAAAAATTGAATGGAAAACAGATTCCCTGACAAGCCATCAGATTCAGAGCCAAGGGGAAACAAATTACAATGATAGCAAAGTAACAGCATCCAGTAGGTAACTAGCCAAAGTCGTACATGGTTTACTATAGACAAAGCCTGGAAGACTGGGGGCATAGAAGGCCTAAGATCTCAAGTCAGGCCATGTGCTTCCTACCCACCCATCAGGTCCCTGTAGTTTACAATTAGGTCTATTCATTCTGAGGACCCCACTAAAGCCCCTATTCTACAGAAGTCCAGTTGTCCCTAGTAGTTTGGGATATTTTTTGTCTGTGTCAAGAGGCATAGGTAGTCTGCAAAACTGGCTGCTTTCCAAAGCCAATGATAAAGAAAGAAGCATCGACCTCTCTCTCTCTCTCTCTCTCTCTCTTTTTGAGGCAGAGTCTTGCTCTGTCACTTAGGCTGGAGTGCAGTGGTGTGATCATACCTCACTGCAACCTCTAACTCCTGGGCTCATGCGATCCTCCTGCTTCAACCTCTGAAGTAGCTGGGTCTACAGGCACAGACTACCATGCCCTGCTAATGCCCAGGTATTTAAAATTTTTTTTGTAGAGACGGGGTCTGCCTATGTTGCCAGGCTAGTCTTGAGCCCCTAGGCTCAAGCAGTCCTCTTGCCTCAGCCTCCCAAAGTGCTGGGATTACAGGTGTGAGCCACCACACCCAGCAATACGCTGCTTAATCAATTTCACAAAAGATGAACAAAAAAGGCCAAGTCCTAAGCAACTGCGGAGTGTGCGAAGCGTGCCCTCCGTGGCATCCTTTCCCGATTTGTGTTCTTTTTTTAGAATTAGCTTGTTTCACTCTCAACTGCGAATGGTGAATGCCCAACATGGGCTTAAAAGCCTATTCTCATGAAGGGGTTTTAATCTTTATCAGGAATCAAAGCCTTAAACGAAGACTCAACTGTTTATCTGGAGCTGGTAGAGCAGGTTTGCTCATGAAGTCACACCCAGTTGGCATCACAGAGGCCCAAGAGCCTCTGTGCTGGAGAACTGAGCCAATTACTGTTCCCACCAAATTCTTTGCAGGTGTCAACCTGCCCTTTACAAAGGCTCAGCAGATGCACTGCTTACAAGATGTTTTATGTCAACGTGAAGTCTTTATAGGGGACCAGTCCCATCCTGCCTGAGATTCTACTACCCTGAAGCCTCCCTGGGACATCCTGTGAGAGGCTGATTATGCTCCTCAGTGGTAGGCTGAAGCTCTCCCATACTCAGGTACATATTTAATTCCCAGGACAACTAAACCAGCTATTTTTCCATCCTCTTAGCAAATGAGACTGAAAAGGACCTGGCCTACACTAAGACGCATGAAGTCTGGCGATTTTTAAATCCAGCTGCAGATGTAACCAAAAAGTTAAATAACGTCTGACAGGAGTGCTTCATCTTTAAAATCCTTGTTGTGTACCACACTACTGCTTCTTTGTGGACTTTTGTCCACAAAGGTCCTTTGATTCAGTTTGTTTATACGCACTTAGAGATTTCAATTAAATGTGGTTTTTAATAATCCTCATGCTCTCATGCATGTTAACTGTTTTATTTTTATGCATTACTATGACCTACACTTTGTTTTTAAAAATGAAGCTTTCAGATCATTTTCAGCTTCATCGCACCCTCAAGTGTGCTTTTCTGGCCTTCTCATTTTTGACTGAATTTGGAGAGGAATGAAGAAGTCATTTTTAGGCCCTGATTTGAAGGACCTACAAAAAAAGAAAGTCTTTCCACCCCCACCCCACCCCGCAACCCCCTGCTTGGAGGCAGCACAGCTGACCTGCTTGCGTCTTGGTGTGAACTGGGGATCTGAACGAGGGAAACTGGAGGCTGCAAAAGGGCTCTGGAAGAAGTTCAAAAGCAAATTTGTTTTCCACATTTTGCTCAGGTTTGCCCTGTGAAGAGATTAGAAAGCAAGATCTCTGAAAACAATATAAGAACCTTAATTCAATAGCCTGGAGAAAATCTTCAGCCAGTGAAGGCTCTTACACAATTAGTCTTCCTAAGAACAGAGCATAAATAAATGGGTTCAAATGGGCACAAAATAGAATGCACAATATTTGTTTAGATCAAAGAAAAAATTTCCACTGGCAAAAGCTAAAATAACTGACTGTGGAGACTTGATCCATCTTTATTAGTAGAATAGAGGCCCCTTTAAAGGACTGGGTATGACCAGGTTTCAGTCCTTCCAGACTCTGGATTCTGAGAGGAAGGATGGTTCCCTGGAGATTAGCATGGGTTCAGTGAGTACAAGGAATTGACATTGGATATGAAAGGGAAGAGCAAGGCCTTCATTCAGCTGTAGGGACAGGAAAACAAACCACAGTATAGTATAGACCACATAATAGCTGCATAATAGACAGTGATCAGTATATGAAGATACATATTCTTAGAAGCCGGTTGAATATCAGTCTTGTTAACAAGTGACACTGTTGTACATTCTCCTGGTTCTCACTGGCACAAGACAGCTTCATAGACACATACATATTGCACAAAATTCTATGACAGGTTTCCACAGGAAAAGGTTTCCACCTGGTCTCTGCTGCTTCCTATAGAAGGGACATAAGTTCCCTGAGTCACTGTTCATTGTTACCTAGTGTGCTTCCTCCTGTGAAGGGCATGAGCCTATCTCTTTACTTCATTGGCAAACTCCACTGGCATCAAATGGCCTTGGTCATAGGCAAGAGTCATTTAATATGTCAGCAATTGCTGCAGCTGTGACCCCTTCCATTTGGCAACCAACCTTGAGCCTTTACAAAAGTCTTCAAGGACTCAAAATGAGATGTCTTCTTTTTGAAAATATACAAACCAGAATCAGCTTGCTCATCCTCAAAGGATGTTGACTGTGGTCGTTGTTCTTTCGAGAGGAGTTGTTAACTTTTCAGGGTAGCTTGCTGTTCCCCTGCCAGTACAACTTCTCTTCCACTTTTTTCTTTTTCCATCGGCAGAGAAGCAGCATCTTAAAGGTCTTCCTGAAGGTTCTGTTGCAGAAGGCATAGCAGATGGGGTTGACAGTGCTATTGACATAGCACAACCAATAGCCCAAGTGCCACAGGGTGACTGGGACACACTTGTCACAGAAGGTAGAAACCAGGACCATGATGTTATACGGGGTCCATGTGATGATGAAGGCCAGGAGAATGGCACTCAGTGTCTGGGCTGCTTTCCTTTCTTTGACTAGGACCATTCTCTTTCGTTTGGTCATTTGATGGCTGGGGTTGGGATTGAGGCCTGTCGTTGAAGGTTCCTTGGCCACTGGGAAGGAGCAGGGCATGATTTTCACCTTGTGACAGCCGTTGTTGGTCTCCTGGGTCCCGTCAGCTTTTACCACCAATCGGAACTTATAGGCCACACATTTCTGACTCTTGGGTCTATGAGCAGCTGCTGGAGACAGAAGGTAGTTTGGGGTGTCAGAGTCACGTTTTTCAGTTTCAGCTTTCACAAAAGTTTCCTCAGTCTCTTCAGCACTGAATTCTTCCCCTGGGCTTTCCTTACCCTGACTCTTATAGACCACTTGGAGGACAGGGTCAGTGACAGGCTTGTCCTCATCCTCTGAGGAAGGGTAGCTGCTACAGGTGGTGAGCTGCTCAGCTTTGGCCCAATTAGCGCTTGGGCCAGTGGCTTGGGATGGCTTCCCAGTGGTGGAGGTGCTCCTGCGGGAGGAAGACCAGGAGGCCTGGTTCCTTTCCCGCTGGGCCAGGGTGGGTCGAGGACAGCGCAAGCAGGATCTGAACAGAGCCCTATGAGCTGGCTTTCTCTTCTCAGCTTCAGTCACAGAGTCAGAACCCTGGAGGTCAGCCAGGTCCTTGGTTCGCTTCTCTGTTTCCCGGTAGATTCGACAGTAGAGGATGGTCATGACAGAAACAGGGATGTAGAAGGCAGCAATGGCAGTGCCAAAAGTGATGGTGGGCTCAGAGAGAAACTGGATCTGGCACTCATCCAGTGGAACTGTCCGCTTCCCAACCAAGTACTGCCAGCAGAGGATTGCTGGGGCCCAGAGGATGAAGGAGATCAGCCAGGCCAAGCCAATCATGATGCCAGCCCTTTTCGGAGTACGCTTGGCCCGATATGTCAAGGGTCTTGTGATGGAAAAGTAACGGTCAAAACTGATCACCAGAAGGTTCATGACAGAAGCGTTGCTGGCCACGTAGTCCAGTGCAAGCCAAAGGTCACAAGCCAGACTCCCGAGAGCCCAGCGTCCCATGAGGATGTAGGTGGTGTAGAGGTTCATGGAGAAGATCCCAATGATGAGATCTGCACAGGCTAAGCTCAGCAGGTAATAGTTGTTAACTGTCTTGAGCTGGCTGTTGACTTTGAAGGAGATCATGACCAAGACATTGCCCACAATGGTGATCAGGCTTACCACAGCAGTCACAGCTGCAATGGTGATGACTTCCCACAACCTGTGGCGTTCCAAAGGCTGGTGATTTACTGGGGTGCCATTGAAGGTGGTTGCATTGTGGTAAGAGTCCCCTTCCATCCTGGTGCAAAAATTTTATAGTAGAATAGTGTTAGGTTCTAGACTGTTTTCTATTTCAGCTCTTCTTGGCCAGCATCTGGAAGAGAGGGAAACACATTAGCTCCGCACACCAGTATGACTTTCTTGTCCATCCATTGTTTATAGTTTCTTTTTTTTTTTTTTTTCTGAGATGGAGTCTCGCTCTGTCACCCAGGCTGGAGTGCAGTGGTGCGATCTCAGCTCTCTACAAGCTCCGCCTCCCGGGTTCACGCCATTCTCCTGCCTCAGCCTCCTGAGTAGCTGGGAGTACAGGCGCCCACCACCACGCCCAGCTATTTTTTGGTATTTTTAGTAGAGACAGGGTTTCACTGTGTTAGCCAGGATGGTCGCGATCTCCTGACCTCGTGATCCACCCGCCTCGGCCTCTCAAAGTGCTGGGACTACAGGCGTGAGCCACCGCGCCTGGCCCATTGTTTATAGTTTCTAACGGAATATTAAACGTGGCTGCACACATATTCAGAGCAAGATGCTGAAATCTCTAAAGTTTGATCACCTATTTTTAATGGCATCCTTTTGCTTTTTGTTAACCTATGGCTGAGTGCCCTTCTTATTCATGAGGCTGCTGCCCTCTTGTGGCAATTTTAAAAAGGGCTGGGAAAACGAGGAGGGTGAAGGGAAAGGAAAAAAATGGATTGTTGAGAAGCAGTAAAGAGGGGAAAGCAGGGATGTTAAATCACTTTAGATTGCAATGATCGTAAGGGCAGAAACCCTATTTTTTTAAGATCCTGGTGATAAATACCTAAATCGTCATGCACTGGGGAAAAAGTGGTATCTATTCTATAGTCCCAGTCTTGATTATTAAACATTACTGAGGTGCTGTTGTGAGCCAAGACCATATTATACCACCTCTCCTTGCCCTAATGCACAAACTCCAAGTGCATATCTGGTTTTCATCTAGGGGGGTTTTACATTTGCCCCAGCTGCTGAAGATAAGAACCTTATTTCTGTTCCTGAACTATTTGCAATATCATAGAATTATTTTAGCTTATCTTTTTTCTGGTTATAGAGTAATATATTCCTTGTAAAAGTTCAAACAATGTCAAAATGTAAATCTTAGAAAGCAAAAGTCTCCTCTAATTCCACCTTGCAGAGGTAATCAATGCTAACAGTTTAGTGTATATTTTGGCATTTTCCCATATGCATATACTAATAAATAAATATTTAAATACAATTTCCCATGCATATACTAATAAATATTTTAAATGGGTGCCTTTTACCATTTACAATTTGAATTTTGTTTTTTACTTAACAAATGAATTATCACGGACAGCCTTTGTATCAGTACATCTAGAGCTATCACTTTCATTGTAATGACTGTACATTATTCCACTTAATGGATGTACTATATTTAATTAAACCTCTGTTGACAAATTTTAACTTTTAAAACTAAAAGGAAATTTTCCTTTTGTAGATTAAAAAATCTATGTACATGATAAAGATTTCAGTGTGTACCAAAGGGTAAATGGTAGAAATTAGGTCTCCCTCCCACCTCTGACCTCCAAGCTTGCAAGCTCCCCATTTTCGGAGGTAACCACTGCTACCATTTGTTTTTCCTTCTAGAGATATATGTGCATACAACATATACTTGATGATATGTAACAAACACCACCTTGACATGATAATGGGCAGTAAAGGGAAAAAAAAATCTTTTTTTTTTTTTTTTTTTTTTTTTTTGAGATTGAGTCTTGCTCTGTTGCCCAGGCTGGAGTGCCGTGGTGCTATCTCGGCTCACTGCAAGCTCCGCCTCCCAGGTTCACGCCATTCTCCTGCCTCAGCCTCCCCAGTAGCTGGGACTACAGGCGCCCGCCACCACGCCCGGCTAACAGAGTCTTGCCCTTGTCGCCCAGGCTGAAGTGTAGTGGCACCATCTTGGCTCACTGCAACCTCCGCCCCTCGGGTTCAAGCAATTCTTCTGCCTCAGCCTTTTGAGTAGCTAGGATTACAGCCACCATGCCCAGCTAATTTTTGTACTTTTTAGTAGAGATGAGGTTTTGCCATGTTGGCCAGACTGGTCTCAAACTCCTGACCTCAGGTGATCCGCCCGCCTCAGCCTCCCAAAGTTCTGGGATTACAGGTGTGAGTGACTGCGCCCAGTGAAAATCTTTTTGATGACCCTTAAAATACCCCATGTGGGCAATTTTATTTAATGGGGTATTTCTGCTCTGCCTATGGCCAGTCTTGACACTTTTTTGATAACAGTAACTGACAGAAAGGTGGCAAATTTGTGAAGGGTACAGTTTTCTTGGCTTTGCTTTATATTTTCAGCTGTAATTTTGGATGTTTTCATAACACCTCAAATTCAATATGGAATTGAGTTGATGATATTGTCTTGCACCGGAAACCAGATTCTCCCATCTTCCCAATCTTGCATGCTTCTTCACCTCCCAAACACATGCAGTCTAACTGACCCACGAAGACTCCTCTTTTTGGTCCCTCTCCATTCCTGCTGCTACCAACTGTTACCTTACAGCTATAACACCTCGGTGTTATCAACATTCTTCAAGTTGTTGAAGCAAATTCTAAGGTTGCCAGGTCATTAGGTAGAGATTCCCCAGCATCTGAAAAGACCAGTTACTCTACACTCTACAAATCTCTAGGCAAATGCCCTCACAGATTATCTTCCAATGATCAGATTTAAGCCACATAGTGCAAAAAAGGGCCTGTGGAAATCCATTTCTCCTTTATTCTTTCTTTTCTTCCTTCCTCTCCTGCCCCTCTTAAATATTTGAATGTTTATTATGGGACAGACTCTAATGCTGGCCATACCATGGAATAGGCCAATGTCTCTGCTCTTTAGACACTAGTTGGGAATGTAAATAAATTAGCAGATAGAAATAGGAGGGGTGCAGCATGCCATAGGGGCACCTGTGAAGGACCTCCAGCCTCGTTGAGCGGACATGGGAAGCACTTCCTGAGGAAGAGACCTAAGAGTCGAGACTTGAAGAATGAATCACCAATAGCTAGGCAAAAGGTGGGTGGAGGCTGGGGATGGTAGTGCCAGAATGTTTCAGACAGGGAAGGAAGGGAAGAGCTTGTTTGTAAGCCCAGAGGCAAAAGAGGAGGAATGGAAAGAAACAAGGTAGCTGGAGCCAAAGAAAGCTGAGAAGTGAAAGGTGAGGCTGGCAGGAGAAGGAGGGGCAGGAGAGGACCTGAGAGAAAAGTCAGCTTTCTGGGAGAGCTGTGTCAGCTATTTCCAGACTCCCCGTCTACTCTGAAGGTAGTCCCAACATCCAGGTGTTGGGGAGCATTAGTCCGGAGTGAAGTAGTAAAATGATCTGACCGCTTGCTGAATTTTTTCTAATCAATTCTTCAAAATAGGAATACATGGTGTTTTGGAAGGATTTAATTTTTCCACTTAATTTTATTATCAGGTCGTAAGCAATTTACGGAAGGTTCTGGGAATTCGGATGTGCACATACTCCTTTGGACACACGTATAACCTGGGTACTTCTTTTTCATCTGTTTCCTCATTAGAAAAAATAAGGAGACCGGGCATGGTGGCTCACGCCTGTAATCCCAGCACATTGGGAGGCCGAGGCGAGTGGATCGCCTGAGGTCAGGAATTCGAGACCAGCCTGGCCAACATGATGAAACCCTGTCTCTACTAAAAATGCAAAAGTTAGCTGGGCATGATGGTGTGTGCCTGTAATCTTAGCTACTTGGGAAGTCGAGGCAGGAGAATTGCTTGAACTCGGGGGGTGGAGGTTTCAGTGAGCCAAGATCTCACCACTGCACTCCAGCCTGGGTGACAGAGTGAGACTCTGTTTCAAAAGAAAATTTAAGAAAAAAAGGAAATTGGACTATGGGAACTAACATACCTACATTTTTATGACTTTGTATATTATATTGTGTCAAAAAACAAAATTAAAACAAATGTAAAGATCTCAGTTGGCTTTATTTGTGATTCTAGAATCAGGCAATTCTTCATTTTGGGAAATAAATGTTCTGACGAGCTGACCAGAAGAATTTGGCTTTATAGGCAGAGAAGGCCTGAAGAAAGCAGAAGCAAAGAACAAGGGTGTATTAGTTACTTCTAGACAGAACAACAGAAAATAACTGGTTAGTTAACATCAGGTTACTTCAGGCTGTGTGTGTGTGTGTGTGTGTGTGTTAGAATTAAAGCAGACAGAACTTCCTTATCATGCTGATTGAAGATTTATAGTGGCCTGTTTGGGAAATTGGCTCTCTCTCTCTCCTGACTTCTCAGGTCAAATAACAACTTAGTTTAGGTTTGGTGACTTGGAACTTTAGTATGGGTGGCTCCATTTTGATTTTTATTCTGGTTTGTTGGAGTCTAGATCAAGAGCTTAGTCCAAAACAATGACCTCTTATAATTTTTTATTTATCAATAGTGTGATGGTTAATTTTATGTGTCCACTTGGCTAGGCTACAGTACCCAGTTGTTTTGTCAAACACCAGTCTAGATATTGCTGTGAAGGTATTTTCAGATATGATTAATACTGAAATCAGCAGAGTTTAAGTAAAGATTACCCACCATAATGTGGGTAGGCCTCTTTCAATCATTTGAAGGCCTTAAGGGAAGACTGAGGTGCCGAATGAAAAGAGCAAGGAATTCTGTCACCAAACTGCCTTAGAACTCAAGACAGCAACATTGATTCCTGCTGGATTTTCCAGCTTGCCTACAGATTTCAGACTTGCTAGCCCCTACAATCATGTGACCCAGTCCTTTAAAATAAAAATAAATCTCTCTCTCTCTGATAAATGGAATAAGCTCTTTGCTAAAAGGGAAAAGAAAATAATTTACAGTGGTAACATCACCTCACAATCATATCACAATTTGGCATTGGTCAGCTTCAGATTAAAAACCTAGTTCCATTACTTGCTGTATGACATTAATTAATTGATTGGAAACAAGGTCTTGCTCTATCACTCAGGCTGGAGAACAGTGTCACCATCATAGCTCACTGAAGCTGGAACCCATGGCCTCAAGCGATCCTCCTGCCTCAGCCTCCCATGTAGCTGGGACTACAGGTGTGGGCCACAACATATGGCTCCAACTTACTGTATGACTTTGGACACATTACTTAACCTGAGTCTCAGATTTTAAACTTTGAGGTGGGGATAAAAAGAGTCCTTACCTCGTAGGATTGTTTCAAGTATTAAATGAGATAACCCATGTTGTATTCAGCCAGTGCCTGACACAAGGGAATGTTCACTACAAAGTAGCAATCCAGCAACAAGATCATCAGAATGACTATTCTGTCCAGGCACAGTGGCTCACGCCTGTAATCCCAGCACTTTGGGAAGCCAAGGTGGGTGGATCATGAGGTCAAGAGATCAAGACCATCCTGGCCAACATGGTGAAACCCCGTCTCTACTAAAAATACAACAACAACAACAACAAAAATTAGCTGGGCGTGGTGGCATGTGCCTATAGTCTCAGCTACTCGGGATGCTGAGGCAGGAGGATCGCTTGAACCCGGGAAGTGGAGGTTGCAGTGAGCCAAGATCATGCGACTGCACTCCAGCCTGGTGACACAGCAAGACTCCACCTAAAAAAAAAACAAAGAAAACTCTTCTGGTAGGAATGAGCTTGAGGCATGGTTATTAAGGGACAGGGTAAAATAATAAGGCAATATTTTCATAACCACAAACTGGCTCTTTTAGATGCTTCAGGGTGCTGACACTGGATTGCAGTGGTGTGATCATAGTTCACTGCAACCTCAACCTCTTGGGCTCAAGAGATCCTCCCACCTTAGCCTCCTGAGTGGCTGGGACTACAGGCATGTGCCACAATCCCCAGCTAATTTTTTTCTGATTTCATTTTGCTTTGAGATAGGGTCTCACTATGTTGCTCAGGCTGGCCTCGAACTCCTGGCCTCAAGCGATCTGCCTGCCTCGACCTTCCAAAATGCTGGGATTACATCACACCTGGCCCTTCCTCTTTAGTTTTTTTTGGTTGGTGCTCTACCTCTAGGAACATAACAAACTGCTCCCAATCATTCAAGCAGAACAACCTTGAGGAGAGCCGAGGCTAACACAGTCTTCCTCAGAGTCTGCTCATAGACTAGGACTACCTCAAATGCTTGATTGAAAAGGTTTCATGATCTGATAAATTGAGAAAACACCATGTAGTATGTAGAGCTCTCAAAGATTCAGAAGACACATTAGCCTAGTGAAAGCTGGGAGGTTCTGCAGTAGAGAACATTACTTAATTTGGCCTAACAGAGAGGTGGCTTAGCTTATCTAACCTTTCTCAGAGGAATGTCTGTTAATATCCTGTGGAATCCATGAATCACATTTGGGAAATGCATTTGAGTAAAAAACAACCAATTAGGAGTATGGAGTAGGAGTTCTAATTTCGGCTAAAATCCTGTGATTTGAGACAAACCATGTATTCTCTCTGGGCCCCAGTTTCTCCATATACGGAATTAAGAGACTGGAAGTAATGGTTTATCCTTTAAAATGCTTTCAGGCTCTTCTTATAGGCTCACAGTAGAAAACACTGGAAACTGTATTAATTTTAGCCCTCAACTTTCTTCTATTCTTAACTAGGGAAATGGCAGTTACTTAGTTGCTTTGGAAGTTAGTGTAGTGAAAACAGCCCTTAACATATTTTGAGTTCTCGGCTTTCTCATCTGTTAAACACGTATAACAATACCTGCTTAGACTGGGTGTGGTGGCTCACACATGTAATCCCAGCACTTTGGGAGGCTGAGGTGGGCAGATCACCTGAGGTCACCAGGATTTTATAATCAGTGTGTCTCAAAATTTAATATGCATAATCTTGTTAAATTGTAGAAGGGTGGGGCTTGCATTTCCACATTTTATTTATTTTTATTTATTTATTTATTTATTTTTTGTGACAGAGCCTCGCTCTGTCGCCCAAGCTGGAGTGCAGTGGTATGATCTCGGCTCACTGCAAGCTCTGCCTCCGGGGTTCACGCCATTCTCCTGCCTCAGCCTCCTGAGTAGCTGGGACTACAGGTGCCTGCCACCATGCCTGGCTAATTTTTTGTATTTTTAGTAGAGACGGGGTTTCACCAGGTTAGCCAGGATGGTCTTGATCTCCTGACCTGGTGATCCACCCACCTCGGCCTCCCAAAGTGCTGGGATTACAGGAATGAGCCACTGTGCCTGGCCTATATTTATTTTTTGAGACAGTGTTTCACTCTGTTGCCCAGGCTAGAGTGCAGTGGCATGATCTTGGCTCACCGTAACCTCTTCCTCCCGGGTCCAGGAGATTCTCCTGCCTCAGCCTCCTGAGTAGCTGGGACTACAGGTGCACACCACCACACCCAGATAATTATAATTTTTTTATTTTTAGTAGAGATGGGGTTTAATCATGTTGGCCAGGCTGGTCTCAAACTCCTGGCCTCAAGCGATCCACCCACCTTGGCCTCCCAAATGCTGGGATTACAGGTGTGAGCTACCCGGCCTGGCCTCGTTTATTTACTTTTTTTTTTTTTTTGAGACGGAGTTTCACTCTTTTTGCCCAGGCTGGAGTGCAATGGCGTGATCTTGGCTCACCGCAATCACCGCCTCCTGGGTTCAAGTGATTCTCCTGCCTCAGCCTCCTGAGTAGCTGGCATTACAGGAATGTGGCACCATGCCTGGCTAATTTTGTATTTTTAGTAGAGACGGGGTTTCTCCATGTTGGTCAGGCTGGTCTCGAACTCCTGACTTCAGGTGATCCGCCCACCTCGGCCTCCCAAAGTGCTGGGATTACAGGTGTGAGCCACCGAGCCCAGCTTGTTTACTTTTAAAGTGTTTTAAAATTGTTTTCAAGCAACCGTTTGTTCCTTTTTTTCCCAACATTTATCTTAAGTTCAGGGATACATATGAAGGAGGTGCAGGTTTGTTACACAGGTAAATGTGTGCCAGGGTGGTTTGCTGCACAGATCATCCCATTACCTAGGTATTAAGCCCAACATCTATTACCTATTCTTCTTGATGTTCTCCCTCCTCCCATCCCCACCCCCACAGGCTCCAGTGTGTGTTGTTTCCCTGGATGTGCCCTTGTGTTCTCTCACCATTCAGCTCTTACTTATAAGTGAGAACATGCAGTGTTTAGTTTTCTGTTCCTGTGTTAGTTTGCTCAGGGTAGCAGCTTACAACTCCATCTATGTCCCTGCAAAGGACATAATGTCGTTCCTTTTTATGGCTGCATAGTATTCCATGGTGTGTATGTACTACATTTTTTATCCAGTCTATTGTTGATGGGTATTTAGGTCAATTCCATGTCTTTGCTATTGTGGATAATGCTGTAATGAACATACACGTGCATGTATCTTTATAATAGAATGATTTATATTCCCTTGGGTATATACCCAGTAATGAGATTACTAGGTCAAATGGTATGTCTGCCTCTAGGTCTTTGAGGAATTGCCACACAGTATTCCACAATGGTTGAACTAATTTACACTCCCACCAGCATGTAAAAGTGTTCCTTTTTCTCCACAGCCTTGCCAGCATCTGTTGTTTTCTGGAGTTTTAATAATAGCCATTCTCACTGGCGTGAGATGGGATCTCATTTGTTTTTGATTTGCATTTCTCTAATGATCAGTGATGTTGAGTTTTTTTTCATATGTTTTTTGGCCGCATGTATGTCTTCTTTTGAGAAGTGTTTGTTCATGCAGGTTCTTTGCCCACTTTTTGATGGGGTTGTTTTTTTCTTGTAAATTTGTTTATGTTCCTTGTAGATTCTGGATATTAGCCCTTTGTCAGATGGACAGATTGCAAAAATTTTCTCCCATTCTGTAGGTTGCCTGTTCACTCTGATGATAGTTTCTTTGGCTGTGCAGAAGCTCTTTAGTTTAATTAGATCCTATTTGTCAATTTTTGCTTTTGTTGCAATTGCTTTTCATGTTTTCATCATGAAATCTTTGCCTTTGCCTGTGTCCTGAATGGTATTGCTTAGATTTTCTTCTAGAGTTTTTATAGTTTCGGGTTTTACATTTAAATCTTTAATTCATCTTGAGTTAATTTTTGTATAAGGTATAAGGAAGGGGTCCAGTTTCAATTTTCTGCATATGGCTAGCCAGCTCTCTTAGCACCATTTATTAAATAGGGAATCCTTTCCCCACTGCTTGTTTTTGTTAGGTTTGTCAAAGATCAGATGTTTGTAGATGTGTGGTTTTATTTCTTAATTCTCTATTCTGTTCCATTGGCCTATGTGTCTATTTTTGTACCAGTACCATGCTGAAGTGGGTAATGTGACACCTCCAGCTTTGTTTTTTCCTTCAGATTATCTTGGCTATATGGGCTCTTTTCAGTTCCATATGACTTTTTTTTTTTTTTTTTTGAGATGGAGTCTCACTCTGTCACCCAGGCTGGAGTGCAGTGACATGATCTTGGCTCACTGCAACCTCCGCCTCCTGGGTTCAAGCAATTCTCTGCCTCAGCCTCCTGAGTAGCTGGGATTGTAGGCGCCGGCCACTGTGCCTGGCTAATTTTTGAATTTTTAGTAGAGACGGGGTTTCGCCATGTTGGCCAGGCTGGACTTGAACTCTTGATCTCAAGTGATCTGCCCGCCTTGGCCTCCCAAAGTGTTGGGATTACAGGTTTGAGCCACTGTACCTGGTCTGGTTCCATATGAATTTTTAAGTAGTTTTTTTCTAATTTTGTGAAGAATGTCAATGGTAGTTTAGTGAGATTAGCATTGAATCTATAAACTACTTTGGGCAGTATGACTGTTTTGATGATATTGATTCTTCCTATCCATGAGCATGGATGTTTTTCCATTTGTGTGTGTCCTCTCTGATTTCCTTGAGCATTGGGTTGCAGTTCTCCTTGAAGAGGCCCTTCACTTCCCTTGTTAGCTGTATTCCTAGGTATTTTATTCTCTTTGTAGCAATTGTGAATGGGAATTCATTCATGATTTGGCTCTGTGCTTTCCTGTTGTTGATGTACAGGAATGCTAGCAATTTTTGCACATTGATTTTGCATCCTGAGACTGCTGAAATTGCTTATCAGCTTAAGAAGCTTTTAAGCTGAAATGATGGGGCTTTCTGGACATAGAATTATATTATCTGCAAATAAAGATAATTTGATGTCCTCTCTTCCTATTTGACTACCCTTCATTTCTTTCTCTTGCCTGATTGCCCTGGCCAGAACTTTGAATACTATGTTGAATAGGAGTGGTGAGAGAGGGTATCCTTGTCTTGTGCTGGTTTTCATGGGGAATGCTTCCAGCTTTTGTCCATTTGGTATGATATTGGCTGTGAGTCTGTCACAGATGGCTTTTATTATTTTGTGGTATGTTTTTTCAAAACCTAGTTTATTCAGAGTTTTTAACATGAAGGGATTTAAATTTTATCAAAGCCTTTTCTGCATCTGTGGAGATAATCATGTGGTTTTTGTCTTTAGTTCTGTTTATGTGATGAAGTGCATTTATTGATTTCCATATGTTGAACCAACCTTGCATCCCAGGGATGAAGCCAACTTGATTGTAGTGGATAAACTTTTTGATGTGCTGCTAGATTTCATTTGCCAGTATTTTATTGAGGATTTTTGCATCAATGTTCATCAAAGATGTTGGCCTGAAGTTTTCTTTTTTTGTTGTATCTCTGCCAGGCTTTGGTATCAGGATGATGCTGGCTTCATAGAATGAGTCAGGGAGGAGTCCCTCCTTTTCAATTTTTTCAGATAGTTTCAGTAGGAGTGGTACCAGCTCTTTGTACCTCTGGTAGAATTCTGCTGTAAATCTGTCTGGTCCTGGGGTTTTTTTTTCTTTTTTTGGTTGGTAGGCTATTTATTAGTGCATCAATTTCAGAACTCATTATTGGTCTATTAAGGGATTCAGTTTCTTCTTGGTTCAGTCTTGGGAGGGTGTATGTGTTCAGGATCTATCCATTTCTTCTAGATTTTCTAGTTTACCTACATAGAAGTGTTTATAGCATCTTCTGATGATTGTTTGGATTTCTGTGGGGTCAATGGTGATTTCTCCCTTATCATTTCTGATTGTGTTTATTTGATTCTTCTCTCTTCTTCTTTATTAGTCTAGTTAGTGGTTTATCTATTTTACCTATTTTCAAAAAACCAGCTCCTAGATTTGTTGATTTTTGAAAGTGTTTCTCTTGTCTCTATCTCCTTCAGTTCAACTCTGATCTTAGTTATTTCTTGTCATCCTCTAGCTTTGGAGTTTGTTTGCTCTTGATTCTCTAGTTCTTTTTGTTGTGATGTTAGGTTTTTAACTTGAGATCTTTCTAGCTTTTTGATATGAGCATTTTAGTGCCATAAATTTCCCTCTTAACACTGCTTTAGCTGCATCCCAGAAATTCTGGTACTTTGTCTCTTTGTTTCAGTTTCAAAGAACTTCTTGATTTCTGTCTTAATTTCATTATTTGCCCAGGAGTCATTCAGGAGTAGGTTGTTCAGTTTCCATGTAGTTGTGTGGTTGTGAGTGAATTTCTTAATCTTGAGTTCTAATTTGATTGTGCTGTGGTCTGAGAGACTATTATTATTTCAGTTCTTTTGTATTTGCTGAGGAGTGTTTTACTTCTGATTATGTAATCAGTTTTAGAGTAAGTTCTGTGGGTGATGAGAAGAATGCTTATTCTGTTGTTTTGGGGTGGAGAGTTCTGTAAATATCTATCAGGTCCACTTGATTCAGAACTGAGTTCAGGTCCTGAATATCATTGTTAATTTTCTCTCTCAGCGATCTGTCTAATACAGTCGGTGGGGTGTTAAAGTCTCCCATTATTATTGTTTGGGAGTCTAAGTCTCTTTGTGGGTCTCTAAAAACTTGTTTTATGAATCTGGGTGCTCCTGTATTGGGTGCATATATATTTAGGATAGTTAGCTCTTCTTGTTGAATTGAACGCTTTACCATTGTGTAATGCCCTTCTTTCTCCTTTTTGATCTTGTTGGTTTAAAGTCTGTTTTGTCAGAAACTAGGATGGCAACCCCTACTTTTTTCTGTTTCCCATTCGTTTGGTAAATTTTTGTCCATCCCTTTATTTTGAGCCTATGTGTGTCTTCACACATGAGATGAGTCTCTTGAAGACAGCATACTGATGGGTCTTGGCGCTTTATCCAGCTTGTCATTCTGTGTCTTTTAACTGGGGCATTTAGCCTATTTACATTTAAGGTTAGTATGGTTATGTGTGAATTTGATCCTGTCATCATTGCAGACATTTTTATGTGGTTGCTTCATAATGTCACTGGTCTGTGTACTTCAGTGTGTTTTTGTAGTGTCTGGTAACGAGTTTTCCTTTCCATATTTAGTGCTTAATATGGAAGCTTCAGGAGCTCTTGCAAGGCAGGCCCGATGGTGACAAATTCCCTCAGCATTTGCTTGTCTGCAAAGGATCTTATTTCTCCTTTACTTATAAAGCTTAGTTGGGCTGGATCTGAAATTCTGGTCTGGACATTCTTTTCTTAAAGAATGTTGAGGCCAGACACAGGGACTCACGCCTGTAATCCCAGCACTTTGGGAGGCTGAGGTGGGTGGATCACTGGAGGTCAGGAGTTCAAGACCAGCCTGACCAACAAGGTGAAACCCCATCTCTACTAAAAATACAAAAATTAGCCGGGTGTGATGGCAGGTGCCTGTAGTCCCAGCTACTCAGGAGGCTGAGATGAGAGAATTGCTTGAACCCAGGAGGCAGAGGTTGCAGTGAGCTGAGATTGTGCCACTGCACTCCAGCCTGGGTGATGGAGTGAGACTCTGTCTCAAAAAAAAAGAAAAAAAAAAAAAAAAAAGAATGTTGATTATTGGCCCCAATCTTTTCTGGCTTGTAGGATTTCCACTAAGAGGCCTGCTGTGAGTCTCATGGGCTTCCTTTTGTAGGTGACCTGGCCCTTCTCTCTGGCTGCCCTTAACATTTTTTCTTTCATTTCAACCTTGGAGAATCTGATGATTGTGTGTCTTGGGGTTGATCTTCTTGTGGAGTATCTTACTGGGGTTCTCTGCATTTTTTCAATTTGAACGTTGGCCTGTCTTGCTAGGTTGGGGAAATTCTCCTGAATGACATCCTGAAGTATGTTTTCCAACTCTGTTCCATTCTCCCTGTCTCTTTCAGGTACCCCAATCAGTCATAGGTTTTGCTTTACATAATCCCATGATCCTTTTCATTCTTTTTTTCTCCATTCTTGTATGCCTGTCTTATTTCTGAAAAATAGTCTTCAAACTCTGTGATTCTTTTCTCCACTGGTCTATTCTGCTATTGATACTCGTGATTGCATTGTAAAGTTCTCATAGTGTGTTTTTCAGCTCCATCAGGTCTGTTATGTTCCTCTCTAAACTGGCTACTCTGGCTGTCAGCTCCTGCATTGTTTTATCATGATTCATAGCTTCCTTGCATTGGGTTACAACATGGTCCTTTAGCTCAGTGAAGTTTGTTATTACCCACTTTCAGAAGCCTAGTTCTGTCAATTCAGCCATCTGAGCCTCAGCCCAGTTCTGTGCCCTTGCTGGAGAGGTGTGCAGTCATTTGGAGGCAGAGAAGCACTCTGTCTTTTTGAGTTTTCAGCATTTTTGTGTTGAATCTGTCTCATCTTTGTGGGCTTATCTACCTTTGATCTTTGAGGTTGCTGACTTTGAAATAGGTTTTTGTAGGGTCTTTTTTGTTGATGTTGTTGTTGTTTTCTGTTTTTCTTTTAACAGTCAGACAACTCTTCCATAGGGCTGCTGCAGTTTGCTGTGGGTCCACTCCAGACTCTAGTCACCTCGGTTTTTCTCATGCCTGGTGGTGTGCTGCAAAACATACCACCAAGTATGCAAAACATACCACCAGGTATGCAAAACAGCAAAGGTGGCAGCCTGCTCCTTCCTTTGGAGGCTCCATCCCAGGAGGATACTGACCTGTTGCTGGCCCAGACACACCTAGGCCACAGACTCCTGTTGGGAGGTGTCAGTCAGGAGGAATGGGATCAGGGACCTGCTTAAAGAAGCAGTCTGGCTGCTTTTTGGTAGAGCAGGTGTGCTGCATTGTTGGGGGACCGTTCCTTGTCCAGACTGTTTGGACTCTCCAAAGCCAGCAGGCTGGAATGGCTGAGTCAACCAAACTGTAGAGATGGTGGCTGCCCCTCCTCCTGGGAGCTCCATCCCAGGGAGAAATCAGAGCTCTGTCTGTATAACCCCGGCTAGAGTGGCTGAAACCCCTGCAGGGAGGTCCTGCCCAGTGAGGAGGAATGGATCCAAGTCCCACTTAAAGAAGCAGCCTGGCCATGATCTGGCAAAGCTGCTGTGCTGCGTTGTGGGGGACCCTTCCTTGTCGGGACCATTTGGACTCTCCAAAGCCAGCAAGCTGGAACAGCTGAGTCAACCAAACCACAGAGATGGCGGCTGCCCCTCCCTCTGGGAGCTCCATCCCAGGGAAAGATCAGAGCTCTATCCATATAACCCTGGCTGGAGTGGTTGAAGCTCCCACAGGGAGATCCCACCCAGTGAGGAGGAATGGATCCGGGTCCTGCTTAAAGAAGCAGTCTGGCCAGATGTGGTGGCTTACGCCTGTAATTCCAGCACTTTGGAAAGCCGAGCCAAGTGGATTGCTTGAGTTCAGGAGTTTCAGACCAGCCTGGGCAACAGGATGAAACCCCATCTCTACCAAACACACACACACAAACACACACACACACAAGCTGGGTGTGGTAATGTGTGCCTGTAGTCCCAGCTACTCTACTCACTTGGTCCTATTGTTTGACCCCATCCCTTCTCCCATGCACCCTTTGATTTCTTATTTCTAGGATCTGGTGTGGAGAGCCCCTCATCCTGGGAAACAGGGTGCGGGAGGCTGAGGTGGGAGGATTACTTGAGCTTGGGAGGCAGAGGTTGCAGTGAGCCGAGATTGCGCCATTGCACTCCAGCCTGGGTGACAAAGTGAGACTCTATCTCAACAAAACAAAACAAAAACAAAACAGGCAGTCTGGCCACCATCTGACAAAGCAGCTCTGCTGCGTTGGGAGGGACCTTTCCTTGTCTGGACTGTTTGGACTCTCCAAAGCCGCAAGCTAGAATGGCTGAGTCAACTGAACCACAGCGATAACAGTCATCCTCCCGCTGGGAGCTCAATTCTATCTCAGGCGGACTCCAGCTTTTATTGTTGGCTGGCTGGAATTCCAAGTCAGTGGGTCTTATCTTGTGAGGTGCCGGGGAAGTGGGGCCTGCAGAAAGATGCTGCTTGGCTCCCTGGTTTCAGCCCTTTTCCTAGGGGTATGTGCAGATGGACCTCCCGCCTTGCCAGGGATCCCAGGGTTGGAGTATGTAAAACTGCCAGGTCTCTGCCGGGCGCGGTGGCTCACGCCTGTAATCCCAGCACTTTGGGAGGCTGACACGGGCGGATCATGAGGTCAGGAGATCCAGACCATCCTGGCTAACACGGTGAAACCCCGTCTCTACTAAAAATACAAAAAATTAGCTGGGCATGGTGGCGGGCGCCTGTAGTCTCAGCTACTCGGGACGCTGAGGCAGGAGAATGGCGTGAACCCAGGAGGCGGAGCTTGCAGTGAGCCGAGATCATGCCACTACACTCCAGCCTGGGCGACAGAACGAGACTCCGTCTCAAAACAAAAACAAAAACAAAAAACAAACAAACAAAAAATCCCTGCTAGGTCTCTGTGTGTGCCTGAGCGGCTGCTCTGCTGAGACTCTGCACAGCTCTGTGTGTTGGACCTAAGGCTCTGCTGGCATGGGCTCACAAGAACTCCTGTTCCATGGGTTGCAAAGACCTGTGGGAGAAATGTGGTTTTCCCGGTGGGGTCGCACAATCACTCACCGCTTCCCTTGGCTGGAGGAGGGGGATCCTTTGGCTCTGTGCTGCTCCCAGGTGGGCCGTCACCCCACCCTGCTTTTCTTTGTTTTCTGTGGGTCAAGCTGTTTGCCCAATTAGTCCCAAAGCGAGCACCTGGATAATTCAGTTGAAGGTGCTGTATTCAGTCACACCTTTCATTCCTTTGCATGAGTGCTGCGGGCTGCTTCTGCTTCTAATCCGCCATCTTGGCCATATTTCACAATTGCACATTTCTGAAAAGCTCCTGAGTATTCTTGATGCTACTGATCCATGTACCATATTTTAAGTTGCAAGGTTGAGAATGATTTCCTAAGTTCCTAGAAAAGGGGAATGATCGCTCACAAAGGGGCTGTTAAATGGGAATTTTCCAACTGCAATGTGCAGTAACATTTGAATCCCCCCTCTGCCTTCCAAAATCACTTGAGTTAAAAAAAATTTTTTCTCCTGTTTGAAATTAATACAATTAGCCTTTAGAGATTTTCTGCCTTCTCTTTTTCCCGTTTTTTTTTTTTTTTTTTTTTTCCTGCCTCACTTTTTGGGAGAATGACTTTTCCTGATTCCTAGGCTGCTGGACAGATCTTTCCGCAAAAAGATTTGGGACATAAGGTAGGTTCCACGGCTGATGGATTGATTTCTTTTTTGGATGATAGTTGAGTATGAAAACTGAGTTTCCAGCCTGAATGTTTTCCACAATAAACTTCTTCAATCATTGATTGTGTTTTTGAAAGGGTAACTTATTTTTGAGGAAAGTTGCAGAGGCAAATGAAATATAAGTGGTTATCTGGGAGTGTGGATCCTTTTGAGCTCTTCCCCGATTACTCAAACTTTTTTTTTTTTTTTGAGACGGAGTCTCGCTCTGTCGCCCAGGCTGGAGTACAGTGGCACAATCTCGGCTCACTGCAAGCTCCGCCTCCCGGGTTCACACCATTCTCCTGCCTCAGCCTTTCTGAGTAGCTGGGACTACAGGCGCCCGCCACCACCCCAGGCTAATTTTTTTTGTATTTTTAGTAGAGATGGGGTTTCACCGTGGTCTCGATCTCCTGACCTCATGATCCGCCCGCCTCAGCCTCCCAAAGTGCTGGGATTACAAGCGTGAGCCACCGCGCCCGACCTGATTACTCAAACTTTAAAAGTTCCCATTTTTCATCCCACCATAAAGAGTATGTTTATTTTTAGGATGCCAGCATTAAGAGACAGCAGTAATCATCCCAGATTTATTTTCTACCACTCCATAAGACAAAGACTCCCACAGTAATAAAAGCCTCTGTGTTTCCAACCTTGGCCGATTGTTTCTTGTTCTTTGCTGTCAATACATTACAAATGAAGCAAAGCAACATAAAAATCAAAGAAGGTAACCCTGTGTACCAAATGAATTCCTTTGCTTGTCGAGTGGCCTTGCCAACTTTTGAGGCTTTTCCTAAGGTGAGGTTAGGCCTTCGTTTTCTGAAACACTTTTTTTTTTTTTTTTTATGAGAAGCTTTATGCCTGAACCTGTCCTTGCTACTCTTCATTGTTTCTATAGCAACTACAGTGGAAAACTTTAACGGCATCTACAATCCAGTGATATTGGGACATCATGATAACCAGCTCATAATGTTATGTAGAATATAGATGAGTGACTCTTTCCCTCCTTCCTTTTCAAGGACAAATCAAGACAAAGTAGCCTTAAAGCACATGGGGTAACACTGTGTTAGATATGAGGAAGGACTTGCAGTGAAAGAATGTGTGAATGAATAAGGGGAGTTCTGGACTTGCATTTTTTTGATGAATATTTTAAAGTAAGATATATCTAACTCCTTTTGATTGGTAGAATCAAATTGCTGACTGAAGATAAGGTGGTGATTAAGAAATGACTTCTTAATATCTCTGAAGCAATAATATCCAGAGCAGGATTTCAATGTGACATGTTCTTTAGAACATACTTTGTGTTCACTAGTGTGCCAGCTGCTGTGGGGCATATAAAAGAGATATACGATAGTCCTTGAACTGAAAGAGTTCATCTTTATAGCTCTAAGAAAAAGAGAATGTAAGAATAAAGTTGAGTTTTTAGACCAAATTCAGGCGACAGAGAGGTCTGTTACTGAGGTCATTAAATTACTTTATTTTTTATTATTATTATTAATTTTTGCGATGGAGTCTTGCTCTGTTGCCCAGGCTGGAGTGCAGTGGCACGATCTCGGCTCACTACAAGATCTGCCTCCCGAGTTCACTCCATTCTCCTGCCTCAGCCTCCTGAGTAGCTGGGACTACAGGCAGCCACCACCATGCCCGGCTAAGTTTTTGTATTTTTAGTAGAGACGGGGTTTCACCCTATTAGCCAGGATGGTCTCAATCTCCTGACATCGTGATCCACCCGCCTTGGCCTCCCAAAGTGCTGGGATTACAGGCGTGAGCCACTGGGCCCGGCCAAATTACTGTATTGCTATAGGACAGGAAAATAGATGGAATCGCTTTACATGAAAGCATAAACTGGACCCATTTAACGCATACACTGTCCACTCCTGCCATGGGCTATGGGGTTGGCTAGGTGGGTCCCCTTCTGTTGGGAGCAGTATTGACTTGTTATTCCAGAGTACTGGGCAAATATTACCATTTTCTATGTGTGCCAAGACATGAAAAAGTCTGGGAAGTACTGTCATAAACAAAGTTATGTGAGAATCTGGAGGCACAGAAGCCCTTGACTGTTGCCCAAGTCTTCCCCACAAACCTAGGGCAAGGATTATATATATCTTTAAATTCCTAAGGGTAGTGTATTGTTCTGGAAACAACAACAATAAAATGTTTCAAGGAGGAAAGAGTAATCAACTGTATCAGATGAGACTGATAAACCAAGTAAGATTAGGGCGGTGACCTGCCCATTGGATTGAGTTACATGGAGATCACAGTGAAACTTGTAAAGTTGTTTTGGTGAATTGGTGGGCACAAAAGGCTTGAGGAGTGGATGAAATAGGGAGTGGGAAAAGGAGAATTGGAGACAGTGCTATAGATGACTCTTCTGAGGAACTTTGCTATAAAAAGGAGTAGAGAAATGATGCAGAAAATGGATTAGGGTGTAAGGCCAAGAAGTTTTTTTTTTTTTTTTCATTTTTTTTAAAGGGCGAAAATACAGCATGCTTGTATGCTAATGTGAATGATTCATTAGAAGGTAACAACTGATGTGCAGGGGAGAGTGGGAGCATTTGCCGGAAAGATGTCCCCAAGTAGGTGATCACAGATAAGATCTAGTGCAGCAATAGAGGCCTTGGCCTTGGACTGGGGCAGAGAACCCTCTATACTAACAGGAAGGCAGGCAGAGAATATAGGTACAGATACAAGTAGGCTGGGAGTTGTGGTAATGGCAACACTGGAAATTCTTTTCTGGTTGCCTCCATTTCTTCATGAAATAGAAAGCAAAGTCAGCAGCTGAGAGTGAGTGTGGAAGGAGAGAGGAGAAGATATTGTCACGTATTCTGTATTTTGGGAGTTTGCTCCATTCATTTTCAGGAGTTCTCTAATCATGACTCCAGCCCTTCAAGTCAAAGTACCCTTATGACCTGGTAAGCTCTTCACTTTCGCTTTTCTCCACCAGAGTACAGGCTGTGGATTCTGGGCTGAAAGAATAGCTCATGCCAGAGTCCCTCACCCTGTAGCTGGTGAGCACCCTCAGTAGCAGACGGAGCTGTTCAAAACAACACAGTAAACGAAGACATCTTTCTGAGAAACTTACGTGTTTTCCAGTTTGCATTGTTTATACATTAAGCGCGAGAAACTAGCTAAACTGTCGAAAATCTACTTGCCTATGAAGAGAAGAATCAGGAAGATGTACTTTTCCCACAAACTTTGTATTTGCAAGAGGACAGTGCATTTTTTTCTAAGTCCTATCATAACATCTACTTTTCGTCAAACAGTGAGAGCCTACGAGATCCATAGTCTTTTTTTTTTTTTTTTGAGACGGAGTCTCGCGCTGTCGCCCAGGCTGTAGTGCAGTGGCACGATCTCGCCTCACTGCAAGCTCTACCTCCCGGGTTCACACCATTCTCCTGCCTCAGCCTCCCGAGTAGCTGGAACTACAGGCACCCACCACCAAACAAGGCTAGTTTTTTTTTTTTTTGGTATTTTTAGTAAAGACGGGGTTTCACCGTGTTAGCCAGGATGGTCTCGATCTCCTGACCTTGTGATCCGCCTGCCTCGGCCTCCCAAAGTGCTGGGATTACAGGCGTGAGCTACTGCACCCGGCCGATCCATAGTCTTAGACTAGGAATTACTGGGTTTCTTGTGATGTTTGAAGGCTTCAGATGCTACCTTCACAGAGTAGTTGAGGATGCATCAGAATCAACTGGCAGGTTTATTAAAACACAGATTACTGGGCCTCATCCCCAGACTTTTAATTCTGAATTTGCATTTCTAACAAGTTCCCAGGTGATGCTATGTTTCTGGTCCACATTTTGAGAACCACCTTAAGGAACTGGCTACCATTTTATTTAAAAAATAACTTAGGTTGCCGGACGCGGTGGCTCATGCCTGTAATCCCAGCACTTTGGGAGGCTGAGGCAGGCAGATCACCTGAGGTCGGGAGTTTGAGGCCAGCCTGACCAACATGGAGAAACCCCATCTCTACTAAAAATACAAAAAAATTAGCCAGGTGTGGTGGTGCATGCCTGTAATCCCAGCTACTCAGGAAGCTGAGGCAGGAGAATCACTTGAAGGTTGTGGTGAGCCGAGATTGTGTCGTTGTACTCCAGCCTGGGCAACAAGTGCGAAACTCCGTCTCAAAAAAAAAAAAAACAAAAAAACCTTAGGTCATATATGTATTAAAAATATGCAAAAAGTACAGTTTTGTTTCTAAGGAGCTACCTATATAATTGAGCACTTTGGTTTTGATACTCATGAATTCTCATGAGTTCTACCTAAGGGAAAACTGAATTTTTTATTCATGCAATGGCATATGTTTAAAATCAGGACTATCAAGTAAAAGCAATACCAGAAAATATTCCTTCCCTTTGTTATTTATGCAATTCAAAGGTCTCTGGCTGCTCAAAATGCAGGAGGTACTTGTGTGGTATTTTTAAACCTTAATAACACATTTTTTGGACCAGAATCACATGAGGACAGCATATACCATATCCCTGTTGAAAGAACTTCGGCTAGTTGTGTCCGCTAATTAGGAAGTGCTAGAAGGCGGACCTCAGAATTTTCCATATCCTAAACACTCTTGGTTGAATTGAGAAAAACAAAGTAAGCCTTGAATGAATAGATGGAGAGTAACATAGCCCCCTGACTTCTGAGGGCATCTGCAGAATAGACTTACAGGCATGGATTCTGGAACTAGACTATACTGGTATAAATCCCAGTTCTGTTACTTATTAGCTTGAGCAAATTATTTAACTTTTTTGCAACTCAGTTTTCTAATCTGTAAAATAGGAATAATAATAGTGTTTATTTCATAGGGATATTTTGAAGATTTAATGAGTTAGTATGTGGAAAGTGCTTAGAATAGTATCAGGTGCAAAATAAATGTTAAAAAAACTTAGCATCATCCACAAACCAATGTATCTCTAAAATGGCGTATCTTTCAAAGTGTTACTGAGTCTTACACTGACTAGTTGAAAGTATCAAGCATAGTGAATGTGCCCTAATAACACTGGCTTAATCTAAAAGCCACTAATCTTTTCAGCCTCATAATTTTGGAGGCTTCTCGAGGGATAGTTATATAGTTCCTTAAAGCCCTATTTCCCACTGGTCTCGTCTCTCACTACATTGGAGATGTACATATTAATCTCATACCAGACATTTGCCCAAATCAGGGTTTCTCAATGTTGGCAAATTTAGGGCTGGATAAATTTTTGGATAAATCACATCGGTAGCTCCTTAGATACTAAAATATACCTTCTGCACCAATCTATCTGTGCTAGTGGTTCTCATCCAGGGTGATTGCCTCTCAGGGAACATTTGGCAATGTCTGGAGATGTTTTTGGTTGTCTTAATGAGGGGGAGAGGGGTTGATTCTGGCATCTAGTGGGTAGAGGCCAGGGATGCTGTTAAATATTGTACAATGCACAGGATAAGCTACCACCACAAAATTTTATCCAGCCCTAAATTTGCCAACATTGAGAAACTCCGATTTGTGCAAATGTCTAGTATGAGATTAATGTGTGGATCTTCAACTTGGTGAGAGGCCAGACCACTGATATGCTGGTAGATATTTAACCACATTCTTCCATGCCCCTTCCCCACTGCTATGGTCTAAATGTTCATCTCCCTCAAAATTCATATGTTGAAATCTTTTTTTTTTTTTTTTGAGACAGTCTCCTTCTGTTGCCCATGTACGATCACAGCTCGCTACAGCCTCAACCTCCTGGGCTCGAATGATTCTCTATCTCAGCCTCCCAAGTAGTGGGACTATAGGCATATACCACCATGCCCAGCTAATTTTTGTAGAAATGGGGTTTCACCATGTTGCCCAGGCTGGTCTTGAACTCATGTCTCAGGCAATCCACCCGCCACAGCCTCCCAAAATGCTGGGATTACAGGCATGAGCCACACACCTGGCCTGTAACTGTGTAATCTTGGAAGTTACTTAACATCTGTTTTAGATCCCTGATCTGTAAAATGGAGACAACACTAGCTTACCTCGTAGGCCAGCTATTAGTCTCAAATGAAGTGATATGAGAAGTATGTAGAATAGTGTTTGGTGCATATAAGTGCTCTACAAGTGTTACTATTTTTAAGACTGTTTCTCTGGAGTTGACGATCCTTCAATAGTTCCCCCTGTCTGGAAGGCTCCCCTACTCCCACTTACCAAACAAGCAAACTCCTACTCAACCATTAGGCTTTAGCTCAGGGGTCTATTTCTCATGAAGCCTTGGATAACCCGTTTAAACCTAATTAAACTTTTCTTCTTTGGGCCTTGACCTTGAATCTCTCACTGCACTCAGCAACACTGTACTGTAATCATCTATTCACAGGACTAGATTATCTTCCTTGTGGGCAGTGAGCTACTTGAGGGCAGGCGCAAGGTTTTTTTGTTTGTTTTTGTTTTAAATTTCAGGACATAGCACTGTGCCTGATGCAGAGTAGGCAATTAGAAGCAATGAAAAGTATTAACTATGTATGGATATAGGAAAGAACCAGAAAGTACTGAGAGGGAAGAAAACACTGGTTCTGCTAGGCTGACATTTTAGCCCTTGCTTTCATTATTTTCATGTGGTTTCAGTCCCAAGTTAAAAACTGCTTCCATGCATCTGTGTAACCACCTGTTCCACTTCCTGTTTTCTCCTTGGTTGAAAGAAGGGACTGGAGTGAGACCGCCTTAGAATGCCAGTTCCACCACTACCTGGTTGTTCACTTTAGGCAAGTTTTTTTAACCTTTCCAAGGCTGTTACCTCACTGCAGAATAAGCATAACAGTCATCCCTACCTCACAGAGCTGTTATGAGAATGAAATACTCATGTGCTCAATAAATGTCAGCTGTAGTAGTCATTTCTACAGAAATTCTGCTGAGGACTTTGACGCCCTTTCTAGCCGTCTCCCAGTTTCGCACTGTTCTCTCTCCCACGTGCTGCAGTCCACCTCTCACCAGACACAAACTCTGTCTTTACGTCCACACCTCCTGAACCCTGACTTCGGTATAGTTTTAAAATGATACACATTCGTTGCTGAAAATTAGATTAAACGGAGGAAAAAAAATTAACTCACTGGAAATCTCAGCAGTTAACCACTAACATTTTAGTATGTATTTGTTTAGACCTTTTCTTATGCAAATACACACGTTTAAACTTTTTTTTTCCCGAAAGTTCACATCATACAAATTTTATTTTGACTCGTCCTTGCACTTAGCACGGTCCCTCCCCCAACGCTATCTCTGATGCCTTGAGAACCCCCCCCCCGCCCCGCTGCAGACCCCCACCACTTCCAGCTCCCAGCGGTCGGGCCTTCCCGCAGTCCCGGTTCCGGCCCCACCTGCGGGACGCCGGCCGCCCCGCCCCGCCGCGGCCGGCCTCGATCCCTGGCCCCGCACCCCGCTGCTACCGGGCGCCGTTCGCTCGCGGCTCCTCAGTGCGGCCCGCTTCCGGTGGGGCCAGGGCGTCTCCGACGCGGCTCGGCTCCCGCGCGCTCAGCACCGCCGGCGGCGGCCAGATGCAGGCGGAGCGAGGAGCTCGGGGAGGCCGTGGGCGGCGGCCGGGTCGCGGCCGGCCTGGCGGAGATCGCCACAGCGAGCGGCCCGGAGCCGCAGCGGCGGTAGCCAGAGGCGGCGGTGGGGACGGAGGCGGACGCCGGGGCCGTGGCCGGGGCTTCCGCGGCGCTCGCGGAGGCCGAGGAGGAGGAGGCGCCCCGCGAGGCAGCCGCCGGGAGCCGGGAGGCCGGGGCGCAGGGGCCTGCGCGCCGGTAAGAGGCGACGGCTGGTGGGGCTGGGACCGCGTGTAACTGGGGCAAGTGGGGCCGAGGCCGCCAGTCAAGAGCCGCAAGAGAGCGTGCCAGGCGCGCGCCAGAGGGGCGGCGGCGCCTGCGCGGGACGGGCGGATGGTGGCGGGGGCGCGCCTGGGTATGCGCTTGGCTCCCCTCGTGGCCTCCTGGCCGGGCTGGCGCGAGGCAGTGGGGTAGGAGGGCTCCCCAGCCTGCCCCAGGGTCCAGGGTAGGAATCCAGAGGCCAAGGCCGTGTGTCGGGGGTGCAAGTCTCGGCGGCCTGTGGGCCGGCTGGGCTGTCTGTACGATTACCACTGTGGGACGGAGGCGCGGCCAGGACGTGGTCCCTCGGCAGCCTTTACGGGCACGCTCCTGTTATTAGGAGGGAAGGGATTTTTTGGTCTGTTTTGTTAACTGTCTATGCAATGCCTAGTACACAGTAGGCGCATAATAAAAAGTTTGTTGAGTGAAAGAATGACCCCTACGACTGGACTCCAGTATTTGGGGGCGGGACCAGATGCATAGTTCTTTGTAATAGCGTAGTTCTCTTTTATTATGCCTATATGTGTAGAAATCAGGGAGCACTGGCCTTTGTCGTTTTGAATTTTCAATTTATAAATGAGCAGTCAAGTTCTGAGTTTTAATAGCAATATCATCGGTCTTATTGACACGTTCATAGAAGGAAAGTTTTCGGAGATTGGAGCAGGGGATGATATATATGGGGGCAAACCTAATCATATCTCAGCTAAAGGAGTTAGAGGACTGTCTTTTTATGAGCTGTTCTGTTACTTTAACATCTGTAGGACAAGACCATCTTTATATTCTGCATTCTTATGCACACAGATTTAAAAAATTCTTTTTTGAATGAGGCAAAATTTGCTCTTACTGAAGTATTTACAATATCTTGAGGGCATAGCAGATAAGATATCCCTAAAGAGAGTAGTTGTATACAGCAATACAGAGCTGGAAAAAAAGTATAAAACTTAAATTTAAATGTAACAAACTTAAATCTTGTTAAGATTAAGGTAGGTAATAGGCAAAACTTGAATGAGATATAAAAACATTTTTAGGGTCAGTTTACCTGGTGTAAACTGACAGAAACTAAGGTAAATGACAGAAACTAAGACCAACCTAGTGCCCACTATATATCACATTTTGGTCTTATAACTGTATTATATATATGTAATATATATGTAATGTAGAATTATGTAATATAATAGTATATAATTATATATATTAACTACAATGTTATATATTATTTATATACACATGTATATAGAGTACTCTTTATTTTTACAAGTTAACTGACTTGCCTAAGCTTTCACAGCTACTGGCAGAGCTGGGATTTATATCAAGCTGCCCT
The DNA here is from genome assembly GCF_006542625.1 of Nomascus leucogenys. Classification (NCBI taxonomy): domain Eukaryota; kingdom Metazoa; phylum Chordata; class Mammalia; order Primates; family Hylobatidae; genus Nomascus; species Nomascus leucogenys. Next base: position 67,302,215 of record NC_044386.1, read on the forward strand.
TGAGTCAACCGTATTTTATGTCTTACTTTTTCGTGAACCAGTCACCACTTTACCGAGAACAAAGTAGATATTCCTTGGCTGCAGAGATCGTGCTTTAAGAGTAATTGTAGTAATGGTACCTTTGGTATTAACTATGGTGTCTGGCGCACAGGATTTTACTAATAAGCGCCTTTAAGTTGAATTGTGTGAGTGAAGGTGCTTCTGTTTTGTTAATCTCTGTTGAATTAAATTGGGTGAAATGATGGTGTATCTTTTTTCTTTTTTCTTTTTTGAGTCAGAGTTTCGCTCTTGTTGCCCAGGCTGGAGTGCAATGGCATGATCTTGGCTCACTGCAACCTCCGCCTCCTGGGTTCAAGCGATTCTGCTGCCTCAGCCTCCCAAGTAGCTGGGATTACAGGCATGAGCCACCTTGCCCGGCTAATTTTGTATTTTTAGTAGAGATGGGGTTTCACCATGTTGGTCAGGCTGGTCTCGAACTCCTGACCTCAGGTGATCCACCCGCCTCGGCCTCCCAAGGTGCTGGGATTACAGGCGTGACCCACTGTGCCGGGTCATGATGGTATATCATTAAAAGAAAGAATAATACAAGACTTTAAAAAATTTAAGATAGTATTGTAACACATTCTGTTAAAATTTTAGGCTTTTTCTTTTGTTGAGTTGGTTTTACCCCTTCATCATCATGTTTTCAGCCAAAGCTGGAGGAAGGGATGTTGGGCAGATTGTTCCTTAATTTTGGTTTGGATTGGTCATCTCTAAGTTCCTTCCATTTCTCAGATTCTGAAGTACTGTTTGTATTTAGTCTGCTAAGACACCATTTTTGGTACTTAACCATTACATGAGACAAGATTGATTGACTTTCCTGAAAACTTCTTGTTCTCATATCCCATGGTGCATTTGTGCCCCAAGGAGAGAGTAACTGAAATGATCAAAGGAAAAAAAAATCATAATAGCCTCCCAGCCTTGTAAAGACCAGTTGTCCACCTTCAGAAACCAATTCTATGTACACCTTTGCTTTCTATTTTGGACCACTGCATACAAATGGAAAACAATCAAACTAACCAATTTCTAGGTAGCTATGTAATACTCCAAGGTAACTTAGTTGAGTACTAAGTTGAGTACATCTCTTAGTCTCTTGCTCTTAAATCATTCCTTCTGTAAATAGTCTGAGCTCTAAGCTTACCGATTATGGGTGAGCATAATTATCTTTACAGAATACTCACTAGAAGCATTATTGTACTAGATACAATCATTAACTTAAAAAAAAAAAAAACTGGCTGGGTGTGGTGGTTCATGCTTGTAATCCCAGCACTTTGGGAGGCTGAGGTGGGTGGGTCACTTGAGTCTGGGGGTTCGAGACCAGACTGGGCAACATAACGAGATCCCCTCTCTCTAAAAAAAAATACAAAACTGCTGAGCATGGCGGGGTGCGTCTGTAGTCCCTGCTACAAGGGAGGCTGAAGCAGCAGGATTGTTTGAGCCCCGGAGATGGAGGCTGCAGTGAGCTGTGATCCTGCCACTGCACTCCAGCCTGGGCAATAGAGTGAGACTGTCTCAAATAACTAACTTACTAACTAAATGAATAAATAATCTCCCTATCACTCCCCCCAATACTAGGATTGTTTAGTATTTATCTTCATGATGGGCTGTTAGCAGAGAGGAAGACAAGGCCTGTTGGCAGTCTTTGGAATTTTTTTTATTTTTTCCTTCCTGTAGTAATAACAGTAATTCACATTTGTTGAGTACTTAATATGAGACAGCTGAGGCACCGTTAAATCACTCACAGTTAGGAGAGGTGAAATAACTTTTTAATATCACTCAACCAGAAAATTGCTGAACCTGGATTCCACCCTAGCATTTTCACTCCAGAGCCTGTTCTTTCGACCGCTGCTCTAAACTGCTCCTGGAATGACTTTGAGATTTGAAAAAAGGGTGTGTGGAGGACTGTTGAGTGATTCTTCCACATGCCTGATTATTTTTTTAACTGATGTTTTAGTATGGTTATAAGGTTTTAAGGTAATATTGGTACCATCTTCAGTTATTGTGGGTGTCAGCAGACCTTTGCTTTCTTGCTCCATGTTTATATTGCAGCTTTTCGTATTCCTTTTAAAATGATTTATATTCAGTAAAAGATGAGACAGCTGTTTATAGTTGTACTAAAAAGTAGAATCTGGAGGCATTTAATTCTGATCAAACTTTTGCTTTGTAAATAAAGCCTGAGTAGTAATTAATACCTGATGCCTTTGACATTTTCATTTCACTTGGTAAAAAGGAAATCTCTAATTTTCTATTCAAGTTTAGTGTGAATCTGGAGGGAAGAAATGGTGTCAGATCAGTTACAGGCAGGTGTCTAAGGACCTGCTCCTTCACTTTTGCTCAAAGTAGCCACCAGCAACATGTCAGCCAGCTAGAGACTGAGAGCCTGTTAAAAGCTCAAACTGAAATGACAGCCTCTAGACTTTATTTTTCTTTTTTTCCAGAAAGCCTGAAGCAAATTTGGTTAGAAACTGGACGTGCTTAAGTGTCCCAACAGAAGATTGCTTTAAGATTAGTACTTGGTAATCCATGAAATTGACCTCTCCTCCTGCTGCAAACCATTGCACACACACTGTAATTATTTTGGCATCCTTATCCTTGTTAACATATTCTGTTTTTAAGTTGCTTTTCTCACTGACCACTATTTCACTTACATATTTTCAATATCAACACAGACAACTGAACTTTTTTGCTTGTATTCTGCCTAAAAAAATTTTGCGAAACCATGTACAATGTACTTTAAAGTTTATATCTAACACATTTTTATCAATGGATGAGAGAATTTCAAAATATAAAATTTCCAACATATTGTATATATTGACTTTTTAAATAAAACTCACACAATTTTTATAAATTGATTTTTTATTCTTTTTTTCTTTTTTTTCTTTCTTTTTTTTTTGTGAAGAAACTGGGTCTCACTTTGTTGCTCAGGCTGAAGTGCGGTAGTGTGAGCTAAGCTCACTGCTGCCTTCAACTGCTGTACTCAAGGGATCCTCCCGCCTCAGCCTCCTGAGTAGGTGGGAGTACAGGCGTGAACCACCACATCCAACTAATATTTTTATATTTTGTGAAGATGGTCTCACTGTCTTGCCCAGGCTGGTCTCAAACTCCTGGGCCCAAGCAGTCCTCCCGCTTCAGCCACCCAAAGTGCTGGGGTTACAGATGTGAGTCACCACACTTGGCTATGGATGGATTTTAAATACTAGAGTGATTTGATATTTGCCTTTAGCCATTTAAAAATCACATTAATAAATTCTTTAGGCTGGGCGCGGTGGCTCATGCCTGTAATCCCAGCACTTTGGGAGGCTGAGGTGGGCGGATCACGAGGTCAAGAGATCGAGACCATCCTGGCCAACATGGTGAAACCCCGTCTCTACTAAAGATACAAAAGTTAGCTGGGCGTGGTGGCGCACGCCTGTAGTCCCAGCTACTTGGGAGGCTGAGGCAGGAGAATCACTTGAACTTGGGAGGCGGAGGTTGCAGTGAACCAAAATTGCCCCACTGCCCTCCTTCTGAGACTCCGTTTTGAAACAAAAAACAAAACCCAACTCTTTAGTAGTGTGAAGATTTCCATTGTTTCTTGTTCTTTTTTACTTGTATTTTAATTCCCCATCTCTCACAGAACCTTATTCAACAGAATCTATTTTCATACTTGAAAAATTTTTAGTGGTTACTATTTCGTGTCTTCCTGTAATAAATGTTGACTTAAAAAATGTTATATAACTCTACAGGCTTGGGTGCTATTTTTTCTTTTAGATTGAATTAAGATTACATCGATTAATATATACAGTTATTTTGATTTGCAATTTTTTAAAATTTTTTTTTGAGACAGAGTCTCGCTCTGTCACCCAGGCTGGAGTGCAGTGGCACGATCTTGGCTCACTGCAGTCTCCACCTCCTGGGTTCAAGCAATTCTCCTGCCTCAGCTTCCTGAGTAGCTGGGACTACAGGTGCACACCGCCTCCTGGCTAATTTTTTGTATTTTAGTAGAGACGGGGTTTCACCGTGTTGCTCAGGCTGGTTTTGAACTCCTGAGCTCAGGCAGTCCGCCCGCCTCTGCCTCCTGACGTGCTAGGATTACAGGCGTGAGCCACCGCGCCTGGCCTTGCAATTGTTAAACATAAAGGTAAAACTTCATTGTAAACGAGTCTCATTTTCCCTAATGAGTTTGAGTATCCATGGATGAACATTACTTATTGCCTGCACGAGATAGGATTCAGTGTCAATTCTTTTCTCAATTTTTGATTTTATAGATGTAAGGATTGAGAAACATTGTTCACATAAATAGGTAGATGGGAATGTTGGAGTTTTGCCATATCAATGTCACTCAGTTCATTAAATATCTCTACTTATATGCCAAAAAAATATTTTTAAAGTATTTTAAGAATCTGTCAAGTGATGACTGTATTAGGTTCTCCATCACTTTGATTGAAAGCAAATAATTGGAGCTACCTGATTTGCAAAAGGACATGTTACATGTTCTTTAGAGTTACACTTCCTCAGCATCTATATTTAAAATTGTCCTATTGTTGGGGCTTGAGGAATACAGCCAGATTGAGAATGGCTGAGAAGGAGTTGTGCTGTCTTCAGGTGCCTTCTAGGGTAGACTGCTTTTGGGAAAGACCATGGATCTTGAATATCTGGAAGTTGATTCCCTGAAAAACATACTGCTCATATACTCCTTGGAAAATCTTTCTGAACCCCTAGGTATGTGCACACTCCATTTTGAGGACAGCTAAGATAGCACCTTTGTTTCTTAGTAAGATGGTTCATTGCATGAATTCATTCAGAGCTTTTTTGTTTTCTGGCTATCCATCATTTGCAGAATATGGTTTCCAGGTTTTGTCATTCTTAATAGTGTTACTGTCTTTGTTTTAAACTGCTGCTAGGATGGAAAATAGCTCGCTCATAAATCGATACCACTGGCATATGTTTTCTGGAAGAGTAGGTACTAAGTCATTGTTGGTTTTCTTATTTTTTTTCCAGAAAAAGTAGTGATTACTTTTTACAGCACTGGGCAAGTGACCTCTAGAGAGGTTACGTAGGTCATTTGATCCTAACCACACCATAGCATGACTTAACTAGCCTTTTTCTAGAAATTAAGTGGTTGCAAAGGTGTTTTCTATTCAGATGTCACTATTTCCTGATGCAGTTTGAAGTGTCAAAGGGAGCAATAAAGACCATAGTGACACATAATAATTTCTATTTGATAGAAGCTACTGACTAACTTATTACGGCACTGGATTAGTTCTCTTTGAATTTTTCTTCCTTTGTTAGAAGCCCTGTGTATGTGTCTGTGTACGTGTGTGTGCGTATGTGTGTTTTAAGGTGCCAGAAATAAATACTTTAATACTTTTTCTCTTGGATGGAAATAACAGCTTTGTTAGTCTGAAAATTTTCTATAAAGGTGTCATGGGGCAGTGCATGGATAATGGTTATGGAGAATTTTTCACTTTTGAGTGGGTTTTGTCAAAGGATGCTGAAAAGAAATAACAAACTGATGTGTGTGTTTTATCTTGATGCTGCTAGGATGCTGTTGTTATAATCTGACCAACCTGATTTTGTAAGCCTTAAATTGCTTAAAAGGCAATTCCTGTGAAGAACAACACTGCCAAGGATGCTGTTTCCTGCCACTCATATCACATCATTGGTGTGTGTGCAAACAGCACAACAATCAAAAAAAAATAGGAGATTAATAGAATGCATTCCCTGTTGTAAAAACTTTATTCTACCTTTGAGTCCTCTTGCCATTAAGGACTGATACAAATCTGTCTGATCCATATTTCTTTAGTACCAAGTCAAACTTACATTGAGGGATAGCAAACATTTTAATATTAACCTAAGCAGGCTAGGCGTGGTGGCTTACGCCCGTAATCCCAGCACTGTGGGAGGCCGAGGCAGGCAGATCACCTGAGGTCAGGAGTTCGAGACCAGCCTGACTAATATGATGAAACCCTGTCACTATTAGAAATACAAAAATTGGCCGGGCGCGGTGGCTCACACTTGTAATCCCAGCACTTTGGGAGGCCGAGGCAGGGGGATCATGAGGTCAGGAGATCGAGACCACGGTGAAACCCCATCTCTACTAAAAATACAAAAAAATTAGCCGGGCGTGGTGGCGGGCGCCTGTAGTCCCAGCTACTCGGAGAGGCTGAGGCAGGAGAATGGTGTGAACCCGGGAGGCGGAGCTTGCAGTGAGCCGAGATTGCGCCACTGCACTCCAGCCCGGGCGACAGAGCGAGACTCCGTCTCAAAAAAAAAAAAAAAAAAAGAAATACAAAAATTAGCCAGGCATGGTGGCATGCGCCTGTAATCCCAGCTACTCGGGAGGTTGAGACAGGAGAATCGCTTGAACCCAGGAGGCGGAGGTTGCAGTGAGCCGAGATCACGCCATTGCACTCCAGCCTGGGCAACAAGAGCGAAACTCTGCCTCAAAAAAAAAAAAAAAAAAAAAAAAAAAAAAAAAAAAAAAAAAAAAAAAATTAACCTAAGCAAAGCATAATTGGGATAATAGGCTCTTACAAAAAAACTCATATGTATTCATTTGGCTTATCATTATCAGTGTTGTGATTCCTCTATTTCTGTATTTAACTGTGTCAAGTTACTGACACCAAGAGTTTGTTAATAGATGTATATTCTATGAAACAAACATAGTCATCTATTTTGGATTTCTATAATTTCTGGCTTGAAAGGACCATTCACAGTTACATTTGGGGAAAATTAAAAAACATTTAGGCCAGGTGTAGTGGCTTATACCTGTAATCCCAGCACTTTGGGAGGGTGAGGTGGGAGGACTGCTTAAGGCCAGGAGTTCAAGACCAGCCTGGGCAACGAAGCAAGATCCCTGTCAACAACAACAACAAAAAATGGTGCGCACCTGTATTCCCACCTACTCAGGAGGCTGAGGCAGAGAGATTTTTAACCCAGGAGTTGGAGGTTGCAGTGAGCTATGATCACACCACTGCACTCCAGCCTGGGTGACAGATTGAGACTCTGTCTCAACAAAACCCCCCAAACCAGGCTGGGCATGGTGGCTCACGCCTATAATCCCAGCATTTTGGGAGGCTGAGGCGGATGGATCACAAGGTCAGCCTAACACAGTGAAACCCCGTCTTTACTAAAGATACAAAAAAATTAGCTGGGCGAGGTGGCGGGCACCTGTAGTCCCAGCTACTTAGGAGGCTGAGGCAGGAGAATGGCGTGAACCCAGGAGGCGGAGCTTGCAGTGAAGCGAGATTGCGCCACTGCGCTCCAGCCTGGGCGACAGAGCGACTCCGTCTCAAACAAAACAAAACAAAACAAAAAACCCCCCAAAACCTAGTATTCTCAAAAAGTTTCATGCAATGTGAATTTTATTTACATAGTGGATTTGGAATTCATAGTTCTTTTTTTGAGATGAAGTCTCACTCACTCTGTCACCCAGGCTGGAATGCAGTGGTGTGATCTTAGCTCCCTGCAACCTCTGCCTCCTGGGTTCAAGAGATTCTCCTGCCTCAGCCTCCCAAGTAGCTGGGATTACAGACATGTGCCACCATGCCTGGCTAATTTTTGTATTTTTAGTAGAGATGGGGTCGTACCATGTTGGCCAGGCTGGTTTTGAACTCCTGACCTCAAGTGATCCGCCTGCCTTGGCCTCCCAAAGTGCTGGGATTACAAGTGTGAGTCACCATGCTCGGCTTGGAATTTATAGTTCTATTGTGAATCTAGAGGTCACAGTCTAGTGAGCTGGATTCATGATATTGAGGACTAGTATGTTTCAACATCATTTTTTTCCTTTTACTACAAGGCTGATAATAAAAGAGTGTTTCTGTTCAATATTTGGGCTAATTAAAGATTAGTCTTATATTATTGAAGAAGTCTTAATCCCTGTTACAGATACATTACACTTCAAATCCTTCCAAGGAAGTTATGATTTTTCTGGGAGCAAACCTTGATGAAAAAATGAGTATTATTCTAAAGACAAAGCTTGGCTTCCTATTTTCTCTTAGTGTTCTTCACTCCATTCCCAAGTGTTGTGTTTTGTTTTGCTTCTTCTTTTCTTTTTAAAGTCAGTAGTACTATGAATATGTAAACAACTCCTAAAGTTTTCAAACCATTTCCTTTTCAATTTTTTTTTTTTTTTTTGTAGAAACAGGGTCTACCTATGTTGCCCAGGCTGGTCTTGAACTCCTGGCTGGACTCAAGTGATCCCCCTGCCTCGGCCTACCAAAGTCCTGGGATTACAGGCATAAGCCACCTTGCCTAGTTCCTAAAACTTTTTTTTTTCCCCTCTTATTCTAGTAGTCAGCCAAGGAAATTACTGAATTAAGATGTGGCCAGATGTTATTTTATGAGCACGTATTTTACATACCTTGGAAAGAAAAATTAAACAGGCATGTTGAATTATTTTTCATTTTTACAATATGGAAGTAAACTTAAAGTAGAGGGTTTTTAGAGTTGGCAGTGGTGGTGGTGGGGGTGATGGAGGGTTCAGGTTTGAGCCTCAGCTGTTTTCTGTCCCTGGGTGGAGAGGGGAAGATGCTGTGGAAGCCTGAGAATGAATGTCTGCTCTGGTGAGTAGCATGAACCTCTGCAGTGGGGAGTCTCTGAAAACTTGAGGATTAGAGGTGAAGAGTTGTGGACAAATAGTAATTGTTATTTCAAGGTAGTAAATAAATTTATAGACAAATGAATAACTAAGATATAACCTCTCAAAACCAAGTAAGTGTTCTGCTTTTTGCCTTACTTTCTCTCCCAATTTTTTTTTTTTTTTTTGACATCAGTGTGTTTTTCCTCTTTCTTTCAGGTGAAGGTACAATGTGGTGGCCGATGATGTGTGTTTTGCAGTCTAACAGACTGGTTAGAATCCTACCTTCTCACCCCCCATGGGCTAGTTGTAAAATCTCAGGAAAGTTACTGAAACTTCCTGAACCTCAGTTTCCTTGCCTGTGAAAGGTGATTAAGGATATCTACCTTACACAGCTGTTGTAAGGACTGACATTAGATGAACACAGTATAAAGTATTTATAGTCACTTTGCCACTTTGCTGTCCTCTCTCATTCAGGGTCTTCTTTTTGTTGTTGTTGTTGTTGTTATTATTGTTTGTTTTAAGACAAGATCTCACTTTGTTACCCACGCTGGTGTGCCCATGGCATGATCATAGCTCACCAAAGCCTTGACCTCCTTGGCTTAAGTGATCCTTCCCACCTCAGCCTTCTGAATACTGGGACCGAATAGATGTGTGCCACCATGCTTGGCTAATTTATTTTATTTTTATAGAGACAGGATTTTGCCAGGTTGCACAGGCTGGTCTTGAACTCCTGGGCTCAAGTGAACCATCTGCCTTGGCTTCCCAAAGTGCTGGGTCTACAGGTGTGAGCCATTGCACCTGGCCTTCTCTTGTTACAGTGTGTAGGTCAGATGCAAACTATATACTCATTCATACATACACATGAACATATGTGTATAGAATATTTAGAATCTTATTATTTACTGAATATGTATTATCTTTCTTCATTAAACATTTTTTTAAATGGCTTGAAGCATGAAGTCTCCCAGCTTTTGCTGAGGGGGGGTCTCTCTGTGTGTGGGGTATGCTTACGCTTTCAGTGCTCTGCTAGGAAATTTACACCTCTGCCGTAGTGTTTACTTCCTGCCTGCGCAGAGCCTTAAGGGCAGCCCGAGGTGAGATATCAGGATCTTCTCAGATCTTTTCTGGGCGTGATCACAGCCTTGGACATGTGTACATCTTCCAGATGCCCAGGAATGTCAAAGTTCTACAAAGCCCTCTTGAGCATCTTGTTCCCCAGTTTTTTCCTTTAAGGTTTTTGTCAGTTTTTTTTTTTTTTTTGAGCCTCACCTGATCCTTGCCTCGGGTAGCTGTGATTTTAAACCCTTGTTGCTGATTGTTTTTGACAAACTCTCTGGTAATAACACTGTTTGCACAGAGTGAATTGAGTCTGGTGGATAAAGTCAAGGCCTGAGAATGGAGTTTTTCACAGAGCTGTCAGGGAGGTCAAATGGTGTCAGCCTCCTGGGGATGGGGCTTTTGGCAAACTTTTCTGCCCTTTCCAGTGGATCCAAGGATGCTGGTTTTCACAGTCACCATAGTTGTGAGGCTGTTCGTTTTCTTTCTTTCTTTTTTTTTTTGAGACAGAGTCTCTCTTTGTCATCCAGGCTGGAGTGCAGTGGTGCGATCTCAGCTCACTGCAACCTCTGCCTTCTGGATTCAAGCGATTCTCCTGCCTCAGTCTCCTGAGCAGCTGGGATTACAGGCGCCCCCCAACACGCCTGGCTATTTTTTTATTTTTATTTTTTGTATTTTTAGTAGAGACGGAGGTTCGCCATGTTGGCCAGACTGGTTTCGAACTCCTGACCTCAGGTGATCAGCCCGCCTCAGCCTCCCAAAGTGCTAGGATTACAGGTATGAGCCAAGGCTGTTCGTTTTCAAAGCGACTGCAGAGCAGAGTAGAGTGGAATGGGAATGGGGCAAGTTACTGTTCATACTGAGATTTAGCTGTTTTAAATAAACACTCCTTGGACTTTGTGAGTCTTTGGCTACTTTGCAGTTTTGAAAGAGTATATGTTGACAATTTTTGTCAGTGTTCTTGTTGCTTTTGTAGTAGAGTGGGTTTGCAGAGGTCTTTATCATTCTGGAAGTACTTCTATTCTATTTTTTGAAGCAGCCATTGCCACTCTTGGGCCTCTCTAATTGTTAGAAACTTTTTCCTTTGGGACAAAACACGTCATGTCACTCTTTAATTCTATTATATGTAGGCCACAGTTCTAGTCTTTGGAACAACAGTTTTTGGCTCAGCCAAAGCACAGAACTCTCTTAAGGCTGAACAAAAGACCCGAGGGGAAGTTTTTAATATTTAATGTGAGAGACTTACTTTTTCTGAAACTGTCAATTTGGAATTGATCACATATCCATATCAGTGTATTAAGGCAAAAACTAGTGATTTAGTTACTTAGTGAAATGTGATAGTCTATCATTTTTTTTCCTCTTGTCCTCAGTGATCCTTGTTCGGATTGTTTATCTTTTCATGGGCCTGTTTTCATCATTCCTTGGAAAATTTGAGTACCTGATTTATAGTTTATATTTTTTTACTACATCCTGGGTGACGTCAGCTTATATGTGATTGACACACATTACCTCATGATTTCCTTATATGATTTCTTCAATTCCAACCTCATCTCAAGTTGACCTTTCTCAACATATCTCCCCTTGTCATCAAAATTAATCCGTGTTTCCTTTCCTCCCCTTTAATATAAAAGGTTAAAAGTTATATCCTAAGGTTAAAAGTCACACCCTGAGGTTAAACGCTTCATCTATTTTGCTGTCATATAATAGGAAAAATACCAAGAAGAAAATAAAAGTGCCCTTTAATATCATCACCCAGAAATAACCACTGTTAACATTTGATGTAGATTCTTTTCTCATAAAACTGGGAAGATGTCATAAGACTTTTAAGTAAAAAAAAAAAAATGACAATATGTGAAAATTATAAGGTATATGTATGCATTTAAAACTCTGAAAAGGGTAGAAGAATAATATCAAACTGTTAATCTGTGTTTGGAGTAGGGAAAATATAGGGATTATGTAGAACTTTGTCTTTCCTTTATTCATATTTTTTGCTGTTGTGTATTATCAGAAACATAGATATATTCCAATTTGAAAAGATGATTCTACAAATATATTGTGATTATAAAAGTAGGGAAGACAGGTAGGCAAGACAATGCACATAAAAACCGTAGGGATTATCTCTGGGTGGTGAGATTATGTGGTGTCATGTGTGGTAAGTGTAAACGCGAGCTTTGTGGGGCAAGATGATCACTTGAGTTTGGACAGGTTCAGTGCCTTTTTCTCCTTCCTCTGCTTTCCACACGTGCACACGCGCACACACACACAAACACACACACACAAAACCAAACCAAACCAAAACAAAAAAACACACACACACAATTTTTTTTTCTTCTGAACCTTTGAGTGGTGGATATGATGCTCCTTTACCCCTAAACACTTCAATGTGTATTTCCTAAAAGCAAGGAAATCTTTTATAACCGTTGCACAATTATCAAAATCAGGACATTAACATTGCTACAATTCTATTTAACCTTACAGAGGTTTCAGCAGATGACCCAATAACGTCCTTTATTAGGCTTCGAGTCTTGAGCAATGATGTATGGATGAAGGGACACTTAAGAGAGTCTTCACTATGGTGGTTACCATGGCATCCTAACCACTCTAGTCTACTTCTCTGATTGTTCCTGTGGCTGGGTTCTCAGTTGCCTGCTTCCTGCTTGTTTTTTATTCAGCCTATTTCTCTAAACTTCTTGTCGATTTTATAAGCTACTAGAAATTCTTTTAGTAAATTCCTTTTCTACCTAAATTAGCCAGAGTTGGCTTCTATAGTTTGCAACCAAAACTCTAGTAAATTACATTTCCCTCCCACACTTCATATTTCAGAATCTTACTCATTTTCACATGCTCACCTCAAATGCTACCCTTTTTTTTGAGATGGAGTCTCACTCCGTCGCCCAGGCTGGAGTGCAGTGGTGCGATCTCTGCTCATTGCATCCTCTGCCTCCCGGGGTCAAACGATTCTCCTGCCTCACCCTCCCAAGTAGCTGGATTACAGGCTCCTACCATCATGCCCAGCTAATTTTGTATTTTTAGTAGAGATGGGGTTTCACCACGTTGGCCAGACTGGTCTCAAAATCCTGACCTCAGGTAATCCGCCTGCCTCGGCCTCCCAAAGTGCTAGGATTACAGGTATGAGCCACCGTGCCCAGCCTTGCCACCTTTCTTTCTTTTTTTTTTTCCTTTTTTTTTTTGAGATGGAGTCTCGCTCTGTCGCCCAGGCTGGAGTGCAATGGCACGATCTTGGCTCACTGCAACCTCTGCCTCTTGGGTTCAAGTGATTCTCCTGCCTCAGCCTCCTGCGTAGCTAGGATTACAGGCGCGTGCCACTGTGCCTGGCTAATTTTTGTATTTTTTTTTTTTTTTTTTTTTTTTTTAGTAGAGACGGGGTTTCACCATGTTGGTCAGGCTGGTCTCGAACTCCTGACCTCATGATCCACCCGCCTCGGCCTCCCAAAGTGCTGGGATTACAGGTGTGAGCCACGGTGCTTGGCCTTCCTTTTTATTTATAGTAATTAGTTTTAATTTGATAGTTTTCCTTAATATTCTGTGAGCAAAGTGCTTCTTTTTTTTTTTTTTTTTTTTTTGAGACAGGGTCTCATTCTGTTGCCCAGGCTGGAGGGCAGTGGTGCAGTCTTGGCCTTGGCCTCCCAAAATGCTGGGATTATAGGGGTAAGCCATGGCGCCCGGCCTTCAGAGGTTTCTTCACAGAGATTGCCCCCCATCACTCTTCATCTCATACCTACTTTATTTTGATACCATTTATGACTGCCTGAAGTTATTGTGTCTTATGTATTTATAATAGCATTATAAATTATTCCTTTTTTGTTGTTTGACTCCTGTGGTGGAATGCAAACTTCATGGGTGCATGGAATTGGTCTTGTTCACTGCTATAATCCAAGCACATTGACTAATGCCTGGCATAGTATCAGCTCTCAGTAGATATTTGTTATGTAATTGAATAATGGATTTTGTGTTTAAGCAAGGGATTACTTGCAATATTCTGGAAACATTCACATTTATTTTCTGGTAGCAGGTTTTATGCTTTTCCTGTTACAATTAAAACCAGTGAAGGGAGAAGGGGTTTAGCTTACATATGAAATCAAATCCACTCTCTGGACTCCTCTCTGGATAGAGTCCTCTATTTTGCCATCAATAAAAAGAGCCAGAATGAGTTTAAATTTCCCTGGCCAAAAAAGTGGCATCTGTCAGAATTTCTAACACGTTTTCTTTCTTTGATGCCCTTCACAGCCTGAAGGTGTATAGATTAGGTCTTTTTAGTTGCTAGCAGCACACAATACGCAGCTGTTCACACTTAATATTTAACTGCCCACCTGGCCTTTTAAGCCTGGCGTGATTGAAGGGATGGCAAGTGACAGAGGCTTACAGAGGGGCAAGAATAGGACAGTGTTCCAGAGGTCAGAGAGTTTTTTTGTTTTCTTCCATCTTTTGTTAGAGTCTGAAATAAATGGTGACACCTAAGAGGAGGTTAAGAAATTGTGCACTGAATCTCAGGTTTTACAAGAATGAAGACCAGGCTTTCTCTACCCTGACAGCATCATCAAGAGGAAGGTGAGAGGTGGGCTGCGCCTGAGCTCTGGTGTGTGTCGGCTATCATTATGTGATGCGGCCAAGAGAAATGCTGCCGCAACAACTGTTACTAAGATTACTAGGGAGGACTCCGCCAAGATGAGGTTAGCCCACCACAGCCTATTTCTCTTGCTGATGGCAACCTAACTCAGTGGGCAGATTACCTGAGGACTCAGAAAAGTAAAGAAAAGCTGGCAGATCGTGAAGTGAAAGCCTGGAGTAGCAACCTGAGTGGGGGATGAGAGGGGTAAGTTTCTCATTGTTCTTTTCCTTTTTTTGTTGAGACAGAGTCTCGCTCTGTTGCCAGGCTGGAGCCCAGTGGCACGATCTCAGTTCACTGCAGCCTCCGCCTGGGTTCAAGCAGTTCTGTCTCAGCCTCCTGAGTAGCTGGGACTACAGGCGCACACCACCACGCCAGACTAATTTTTGTGTTTTTAGTAAAGACGGGGGTTTCACCATGTTGGCCAGGCTAGTCTTGAACTCCTGACCTTGTGATCCGCCCGCCTCGGCCTCCCAAAATGCTGGGATTACAGGAGTGAGCCACCACGCCCGGCCTCATTGTTTTTTTCTATCTGGCTTTGAGCCAAAGGCAAGCTTTCAGCAGAGCTGCAGTGGTGGTACAGAGGTAGCAAAAATCCAAGAGAAATCTCATCCTTCCGGCCAGAAGGTCAGGAAAATGTAAGCTGGAGAGTGTGTGTGTGTTGGAGGAATGCCTTCCTTTTTTAATCACAGTGGGCAGAATCCTTGGAGTCTTTAAATTTCTGTGAAGCAGAGAAATAATCTCATACTTATGCAAAAGGTGTAAGGCACCTATAATGTTAGTACTGCTAACTCCAAGGGAATTTTACCAGCATGCAGATGTTCAGGCTTGCATGTCAGGCTGTGGCCCAGCCTGAAAGTTTGTGTACCCTTCCTGCTGCATAATCCTGATCCTGGGATTTGCATTTTGTTCTGATGGATGGGGAGCTTTGAGAAAATCCACCTTTCTCTAATACAAGGTAAAAGCTTTCTCCCTTCTGTAGGCACCTTTGCTGCCCTTTCTTTTAATTAAATATTTTTTCCTCCCTAATGTTGGGAGAGCTTCCTAAAGGTCACAATTGAAAAGAGCTGCAGAAGGGAGATGCAGATTATAATAGTATTCTGTCTTGTCATGGGGGAAATTGTCTTGTGAATCGTTCTGCCTCTGAAAAATGTTTTCTTATTTCTCCATTCTGGTTAAAATTGTCGGGATTGGAAAGAAGGAATTTTTGCTAACATGTGGCCATGATGCCATTCATTTGATGGCTGAGAAGCAACAGAAAGCAGTTCAGCTAGAAAAGAAGGGCATGCCAGCGAAACACCTTTCAAATGTCATGCATTGTGTGGCAGAAGTAGGTTTTAAGTATAATGCATGCACTTGTCTTTATTGTAAACAATGCTGTCTTATTCCATCTACAAAATATTTGCACTTGAATTCTCTAAGTACAAATTTTGCAGTAGTTGTCATTTGCTTTCTATGGACTTTAAGAATGCTGCTTGCACAAGTGCTGTGGGTGCTCACTTCTTTTTCATGTTAATATTGTCATGTGGAAGTGCTCTTACTTTATTTTATTTTTATTTTTGAGATGGAGTCTTGTGCTGTCCACCCAGGCTGGAGTGCAGTGGCGCAACCTCGGCTTACTGCAACCTCCACCTCCTAGGTTCGAGTGATTCTCCTGCCTCAGCCTTCCCAGTAGCTGGGATTACAGGCACCTGCCACCATGTCCAGTTAATTTTTGTATTTTTAGTAGAGACGGGGTTTCACCATTTTAGCCAGGCTGGTCTCGAACTCCTGACCTCAAATGATCTGCCCGCCTTGGCCTCCCAAAGTGCTGGGATTACAGGCATGAGCCACCTTACACGGCCATGTGTAAGTGCTCTTAAAGATACAGAAAATAAGCCAGGCGTGGTGGCTCACCTGAGGTCGGGAGTTCCAGACCAGCCTGACCAACACGGAGAAACCCTGTATATACTAAAAATACAAAATTAGCTGGGCGTGGTGGTGAGTGCCTATAATCCCAGCTACTCAGGAGGCTGAGGCAGGAGACTCACTTGAACCCGGGAGGCAGAAGTTGTGGTGAGCCAAAATGGCGCCATTGTACTCCAGGCTGGGCAACAAGAGTGAAACTCCATCTCAAAAAAAAAAAAAAAATACAGAAAATATTTTTTAGCCGAATGTGGTGGTGTGTACCTGTAACCTCAGCTACTTGGGAGGCGACAGAGCAAAACTCCATCTCCAAAAAAAGAAAAAGAAAAAGATGCAATTTTTTAATAGAAAAATTCACCCAGGCCACAAATGAGAAAAGATAGGCATTTTATAGACTCTTCATCAGGGAAGAACTGAAAAGGAGAATAAATTCAAAAGAGGAGCTTCAGATGCTGGAAAGCTAGGTAAGCATACATGAAATCATTTTCTGTCAGGTAAAGTGTATATGCAGAAAAAGACTTTTCAGATGATTGGCCCAGTGATTCATTCCTCACCATTTGGTCAGTGTATGCATATAGACTGTCTCCACATAAGGTAGGTGCTTAAAAGGAAGATAATTTTGGTAGGTCCATTTGTTTTTTAATACAAAATGGCAAATCAAACAGCTTTTACTGGTTAGGCCTGGAGTTTGGCCCTTTTCTTGTAAAAACAAGTAAAAAGTTATGTGGAGATTATATCTTGGGTCTTATGAAATTTGGCCTAATTCGTTAAACTTACAGCTTTTCATGACAAGGAGAGTAAGGTCGTAATTCAGTCAAGGGGCTTAAATGATGTGACATGAGGAGCTTTTATGAAGGTATACATAGCTTTATAAAGTTAGAGCTGCCCATCTGTAACTCAGAGCAAGTACTAATGAAAGTGCAGTGGGAATTGAAATCCATTTCAGAGTTGTGAGGTGCTGTGAGAAGAGGGGATGTTCTGCCAGATAATAGCATTAACCCTTTAGTTAACAAGGATAGGTGCTTAGAGGCTTAAACCAGATGATCTACATGCTTTAAGAGAAATAGTATTGTTTCAACCAAATTTCTAATTTGCCTCCTTGGATTTATATTGTGGAACCAACTTGTAAGAGCATCAGTAAGAAAGTTCTAAAAGCAGAAAAGAACACTATCCTTTTAAAACCTCTATTTATTTTTTTGTTTTTTTTGAGATGGAGTCTCGCTCTGTCTCCCAGGCTGGAGTGCAGTGGCGCAATATCGGCTCACTGCAAGCTCTGCCTCCTGGGTTCACGCCATTCTCCTGCCTCAGCCTCCCGAGTAGCTGGGACTACAGGCACCCGCCACCACGTCCGGCTAATTTTTTGTACTTTTAGTAGAGATGGGGTTTCACCGTGTTAGCCAGGATGGTCTCGATTTCCTGACCTCATGATCTGCCCGCTTTGGCCTCCCAAAGTGCTGGGATTACAGGCGTGAGCCACCGCACCAGGCCTAAAACCTCTATTTTGAGGCATGGAAAAGGTGTTTAAAAAATCAAGACTCTTTTGAACTTGTATGCATTAAAGCGTAATTGCATACAAAATAACTGCTTAAGACTTTGCAATTCTATTTTTCTAAGTTTTGCTGCAATAAATAGTCATGTGTTGCTTAATGGGGATATAGTCTGAGAAACATGTTGTTAGGTGATTTGTCATTGTGCAGTACCATAGAGGGTACTTACATAAACCTAGATGGTGTAGCCTACTGTACACCCAGGCTGTATGGTATAACCTATTGCTCCTAGGCTACAAACCTGTACAGCATGTTATGGTACTGGATACTGTAGACAGTTATAACACAATGGTAAGTATTTGTGTGTCTAAACATAGAAAAGGTACAGTAAAATTACTGTGTATAGGATGAGAAATGGTAAACCTGTATAGGGTGCTTTCCACAAATGGAGCTTACAGGACTGAAAGTTGCTCTGAGTGAGTCTGTGAGTGAGTGGTGAATGAATATGAGGGCCTAGGACATTACTGTACACTACTGTAGACTTTATAAACACTGTACACTTAGGCTACACTAAACTTACAAATTTTTTTAATAATTAGCCCTAGTTTACTGTAATTTTCTTACTTTATAAACTTTTAAATATTTTTACCTTTTTGACTCTTGTAATAACACTTAGCTTAAAACAGAAACACATTGTACAGCTGTACAAAAATATTTTTATATCTTTATAAGCTTTTGTTTTCTTTTAAAAAAATACTTCTTTTACGTTTAAAAGTTTTTTCTTAAAAATGAAGACACAAACAATTACATTCATTAGCCTAGGCCTACACAGGGTCAGGATCATCAATATTGAGAGGTGAAGCCAGCTGTACTTCCTGGGTTGAGCAGGGACTTGGATAACTTTTCTGTCTGGCTAGAGGATTGTAAATGCACCAATCAGCACTCTGTGTCTAGCTAAAGGATTGTAAATGCACCAATCAGCACTCTGTAAAAATGCACCAATCAGCACTCTGTGTCTAGCTAAAGGATTGTAAAACACACCAATCAGCACCCTGTAAAAGCATACCAATCAGCACTCTGTGTCTAGCTAAAGGATTATAAATGTACCAATCAGCACTCTGTAAAAACGCACCAATCAGTGCTCTGTGTCTAGCTAAACAATTGAAAACACACCAATCAGCACTCTGTAAAATGGACCAATCAGCACTCTGTAAAATGGACCAATCAGTAGGACCTAGGTGGGGCCAAATAAGGGAATAAAAGCTGGCCACCCCCAGCCAGCAGTGGCAACCCACTCGGGTCCCCTTCCATGTTGTGGAAGCTTTGTTCTTTCACTCTTCACAATAAATCTTGCTGCTACTCACCCTTTGGATCTGCACTACCTTTATGAGCTGTAACACTCACTGCGAGATCTGCGGCTTCATTCCTGAAATCAGCGAAACCGTGAACCCACCAGGAGGAACAAACAACTCTGGACACACCACCTTAAAAACTGTAACACTCACTACGAAGTTCTGCGGCTTCACTTCTGAAGTCAGCGAGACCACGAACCCACTGGAAGGAAGACACTCTGGACACATCTGAACATCTGAAGGAACAAACTCCGGACACACCATCTTTAAGAACTGTAACACTCTCTCTCCCTCCTTCCTTCCGTCCTTCCATCCTTCCGTCCTTTCCTCCCTTCCTTTCTTTCTTTCTTCTTTCTTTTTCTTTTCTTCCCTCTGTGGCCCAGGCTGGAGTACACTCGGCTCACTGCAGACTCCCTGCGTCCGGCTCCCGTGATTCTCCTGCCATGGCCTGCGGGCTGCCTGGGATTGCCGGTGCGCGCCACCACCCCTCCCTGGTTTTTCTCCTTTGGCTGGAGGCGCGGTTTCACCATGTTGGCCAGGCTGGTCTCCAGCTCCTGACCTCCGGTGGTCTGCCCGCCTTGGCCTCTAGAGGTGCTGGGACTGCAGACGGAGGCTCGCTCACTCGGTGCTCGGTGTTGCCCGGGCTGCAGTGCGGTGGCGTGGTCTTGGCGTGCTGCAGCCTCCACCTCCCAGCCACCTGCCTTGGCCTCCCAGGGTGCTGGGATTGCAGCCTCTGCCCGGCCGCCGCCCCGTCTGGGATGTGGGGAGCGTCTCTGCCTGGCTGTCCATCGTTATGAGGGTTATAAGGAGCTCCTCTGCCCGGCCGCCCCGTCTGGGAGGTGAGGAGTGCCTCTGCCCAGCCGCCACCCCGTCTAGGAAGTGAGGAACATCTCTGCCTGGCCGCCCATCGTGTGGGATGTGAGGAGCGCCTCTGCCCGGCCGCCCACCGTCTGGGATGTGAGGAGCGCCTCTGCCCGGCCGCCCATCGTCTGGGATGTGAGGAGTGACTGTGCCTGGCCGCCACCCCGTCTGGGAAGTGAGGAGCGCCTCTGCCCGCCCACCCCTTCTGGGAAGTGAGGAGCACCTCTGCCCGGCCGCCCCTTCTGGGAAGTGAGGAGCGCCTCTGAGCTGCCACCCCTTCTGGGATGTGAGGAGCGCCTCTGCCCAGCTGCCCCTTCTGGGAAGTGAGGAGCGCCTCTGTCCGGCCACCCATCATCTGGGATGTGAGGAGCGCCTCTGCCTGGCTGCCCCTTCTGGGATGTGAGGAGTGCCTCTGCCCGGCCGCCTCGTCTGGGAAGTGAGGAGCGTCTCTGCCTGGCCGCCCCTTCTGGGATGTGAGGAACGCCTCTGCCCGGCCGCCCCTTCTGGGAAGTGAGGAGCGTCTCTGCCCGGCCGCCCCTTCTGGGATGTGAGGAGCGCCTCTGCCCGGCCGCCCCGTCTGGGAAGTGAGGAGCGCCTCTGCCCGGCCGCCCCTTCTGGGAAGTGAGGAGCGCCCTACCCGGCTGCCCCGTCTGGGAAGTGAGGAGCGCCTCTGCCCGGCCACCCATCATCTGGGATGTGACGAGCGCCTCTGCCCGGCCACCCATCATCTGGGATGTGAGGAGTGCCTCTGCCCGGCCGCCCTGTCCGGGAAGTGAGGAGACCCTCTGCCCGGCTGCCACCCCATCCGGGAAGTGAGCGTCTCTGCCCGGCCGCCCCGTCTGGGAAGAAGTGAGGAGCACCTCTGCCCGGCCGCCCCGTCTGGGAAGTGAGGAGCGCCTCTGCCCAGCCGCCCCTTCTGGGAAGTGAGGAGCGCCTCTGCCCGGCCACCCATCATCTGGGATGTGACGAGCGCCTCTGCCCGGCCACCCATCATCTGGGATGTGAGGAGTGCCTCTGCCCGGCCGCCCTGTCCGGGAAGTGAGGAGACCCTCTGCCCGGCTGCCACCCCATCCGGGAAGTGAGCGTCTCTGCCCGGCCGCCCCGTCTGGGAAGAAGTGAGGAGCGCCTCTGCCCGGCCGCCCCTTCTGGGATGTGGGGAGCGCCTCTGCCCGGCCACCCCATCTGGGAGGTCTACCACAGAGGCCAGAAGCACTGTGGGGGCTGGACGTGGTGGCTCTCGCCTGTAGTCCCAGTACTCTGGGAGGCCGAGGCGGGTTGATCACTTGAGGCTAGGAGTTCGAGACCAGCCTGGCCAACATGGCGAAACATATGAAAAATACAACTGACGAACCAACCAACCAAGCGACAACAAAACAGGTCTACCCTGGAGTCATACTCTAATTTTTTCTATTTTCCTCCCTTTCTGATCCTTTATCCCACTTTCTTTCTCTTCCTCTTCCTTCTTCTTCTTTGTCAAATAGAGGATTGAGTTATTATCATTGGAAAAAAAAAAAAAAAGAAATGGCCTTCTCCAAGGAAAAAAAAAAAAGAACTGTAACACTCACCGCGAGGGTCCGCGGCTTCATTCTTGAAGTCAGCAAGACCAAGAACACACAAGAAGGAATAAATTCCGGACACAATATCACTGTCTTCCACCTCCACATCTTGTACCACTGGAAGGTCTTTAGGGGCAGCAAAATGCATGGAGCTGTCATCTCCTATGTAACAATGCCTTCTTTTGGAATACCTCCTGAAGGACCTGCTTGAGGCTTACAGTTAGCTTTTTAAAAAGTAAGTAGAATGACTATACTCTAAAATAATGGTAAAAAGTATAATATAGTAAATACATAAATCAGTAACCATTTAGTATCATTATCAAGTATTTATTACGTACTGTACATAATTGTATGTGCTAGACTTTTATATGACTGGTAATGTAGTAGGTTTGTTTACACCAGTATCACCACAGACATGTGAATAATGCCTTGCACTATGACATTATTTTCAGCTCCATTATAACCTTATGGGACCACTGTTGTAAATGTGGTCCATTGTTGACCAAAATGGTGTGTGGTGCATTACTTAATTGCTAGACAATGGAGTTTTTAATCATTTTCGGACCTTAGGCTTACTGGCCAGGCTCAGTGGCTCACGACTGTAATCCCAGCACTTTGGGAGGCCGAGGTGGGTGGACCACTTGAGGTCAGGAGTTCAAGACCTGCCTGGCCAGCATGGTGAAACCCTATCTCTACTAAAAATATAAAAATTAGCTGGGTGTGGTGGCATGAACTTGTAGTCTCAGCTGCTCGGGAGACTGAGGCAGGAGAATTGCTTGAACTGGGAGATGGAGGTTGCAATAAGCTAATTGCTCTACTGCACTCCAGCTTGGATGACATAGCAAGACCCTGTCTCAAAAGAAAAAAAAAAAATCTTACTGAAATCACTTATCTTGGTTAATTGTCATCTTACGAGAATTGATAGTTATGTGGTGATAGGGACATTACCTGAAAAATCTTAAGTGATTGATATCTTCTCTTTTGAAATGTCATTCTTTGGGGAATCTGCTTAACTTTATTGGAACAGGGATGAGATCTCCATGCTGTTTAAAATGGGGTGGTGGTGGTTGGTTTGCTTTGTTTCGTTTTGTATGAGAGCTCAGTTCTAGGCTTTTGGATGAATTGTTAATAGGTGAACAGAGTGGGTGGATTTGAGACGGGTGGTTGGGTTCATTGTAGGTGAGAAGCTTTGTCAAATGATACCTTTTTTTTTTTTTCCCTTTAGACAGCGTCTCATTTTGTCATCTAGGAATGCAGTGGCACAATCACAGCTCATTACAGCTTCGACCTCCCCGGGCTGAGGTGATCCTCCCACCTCAGCCTCCTGAGTAGCTTGGACTACAGGGACGTGCCACCACGCCTGGCTAATTTTTGGTACTTTTTTGTAGAGATGGGGTTTTGCCATGTTGTCCAGGCTGCTCTTGAATTCCTGGGCTCTAGTAATCAATCCACCTTGGCCTCCCAAAGTGCTGCAGTTACAGGCGTGCACTACCACACGTGGTTGGCAAATGATATTTTGGTGAACCTGAGTTATTTAGAAGGTAATGGTCTAGAACTCTGAATGTGAAGAAGAAACACACCTTTTGTTTTTGACAAAACAGTTATGCTGGTTTAAAATGGACCACTCACCAGAGAAGGGAATTCTTTGAGTATTTAATTTGTTTCTGATTACATACTCCATAGCATACAAGCAGGCAGAGACACTTGGGTTTAGTTATTGGAGAAAAGTTTGTTGACTGGATCAAAAACTCCTGTTGGTAATATTTTTAAAAGATTCAGGTTACATTTTGTAGGCCAGGAGATAAAATATTGTTGAGATACTTTTGACTGAAGTGTGGTATGAAGGGAAAGGGGGAAATTTGTAAGAAAAAAGAGTCGTGTGGCCACATGCAGAGTATCAAGTACCAGGAAGTAGATAATTGACCAGGTGAGATGGAGAGGTCAGTACCCATGTGAGCCCAACTCAGTGTCTATTAGTATTGTAATTTACTACCTAATAAGATTTTTGAAAGTCTGTTGTTTTGTTGATCTGATAGTACTGTGCACTTCATTCTAATGCAGAGCCTAGGAGAGATAAATTGCAATCCGGTTTTTTTTGTGTGTTTGTTTTTGTTTTTTGACAGAGTTTTGCTCTTGTAGCCCAGGCTGGAGTGCAGTGGCATGATCTCGGCTCACCTCAACCTCCGCCTCTTGGGTTCCGAGTAGCTGGAATTACAGGCATGTACCACCATGCCTGGCTAATTTTGTATTTTTAGTAGAGACGGGGGTTTCTCCATGTTGGTCAGGCTGGTCTCGAACTCCCGACCTCATGCAATCTGCCCACCTTGGCCTCCCAAAGTGCTGGGATTACAGGCATGAGCCACCGCGCCCAGCCACTTTCCAGTTTTATGTCCACATAAGGGTTACTGTTCAGATCTGAGAGTGTGTTGTTTGAAGGAAAGTTAGAGTGCATCTAAGGAGCCAGGAATGTACCGTCTCCAATTCTTGATTCTGCTAACGAATGGTAATTACTCTTTCATGCCTCTCATTTTTATCATTTTATCTCTGAAATAAAATAACACCTATGAGAAAGATACAAGGACTTGGAGAAGGAAAGGGGTGGAGTGAAGATCCCTGTGAGACGTGTCACTGAACAGCAGCTTTGTGGGTTGGTTTACCTTTTTCTCTGTCAGAGTCTCTCTACCCACTTTTTTCCCTCATGCATTGCTGTTTCTGAGCAAGATTGAGAGTTGACAGTTGTTACTTTTTTATTCTTAGCTCCTAAAGACCAAGGGTGGAATTTTTAGTTAGTTCAATTTCCCAAATTATCCTAAAACAGTGAGATTGTATTATAATAAAACATTTTTGGATATTTTGTGGAATTTTTTTTTTTTTTTTTTTTTGAGACGGAGTCTCGCTCTGTTGCCCAGGCTGGAGTGCAGTGGCGCAATCTCGGCTCACTGCAAGCTCCGCCTCCCGGGTTCACGCCATTCTCGCGCCTCAGCCTCCCGAGTAGCTGGGACTACAAGTGCCCTCCACTGCGCCCAGCTAGTTTTTTGTATTTTTAGTAGAGACGGGGTTTCACCGTGGTCTCGATTTCCTGGCCTCGTGATCCCCCTGCCTCGGCCTCCCAAAGTGCTGGGATTACAGGCGTGAGCCACCGCCCCCCGGCCTTTTTTTTTTTTTTTTTTTTTTTTTTTTTTGAGACGGAGTCTCGCTCTGTCACCCATGCTGGAGTGCAGTGGCGCAATCTCGGCTCACTGCAAGCTCCGCCTCCCGGGTTCACACCATTCTCCTGCCTCACCCTCCTGAGTAGCTGGGACTACAGGCGCCCGCCACCACACCCGGCTAATTTTTTGTATTTTTAGTAGAGACGGGGTTTCACCGTGGTCTCGATCTCCTGACCTCGTGATCCACCCGCCTCGGCCTCCCAAAGTGCTGGGATTACAGGCGTGAGCCACTGCGCCCAGCCTATTTTGTGGAATTTTTAAAAAAAGTGCTCCTTTATTATCTTTTTCCTTATGGTAACAGCTTTGAATGGGATTTGACTGTGATCCTTTGTTGTTGCTCATCTTCATGGAAAGTCAGTTTTCCCAGCTTTTAGAAGGGAGACACACTGTTAAGGACAGCTTTTCAGACTTCAGGACTCTAGAGTACCAGAAGTCTTCTGCTGTCTTGAAGTGTTTAAAAAGATGGTCCCTGCTTCTCAGATCTGGCACCCCTCACCCCCTCTATCTGACCCTTCCTTTCCCTTTATCTTTTATTATTCCTCTTCTGCTCAATTTGAATTCTGCCCCCAGGATTTTGTCTTCAGAGTGGAGTGTTGTCTGGCAAAAGAGCTTTGGTCAGTTAGTTTTGAGAGTTCAAGGGGCCATATTCTCAGCTCCTTCAGCCTTACCTGCAAATTCCTTGAACTCACCAGCTGTTGGAGTAGACCCAACATATTTAGCTGCTGTTCCCAGATGGGCCTGCTGAACTTTCCAGTTGAGTGCCTGTTGTTTGTTTTGGCATGCCCAGGTCTGTTAGATGCTGCATTGATCCCATCTCTGCTTCCTCTCACAGACACTGGTACCTACCTTGCAGGTCTTGTGACTATTGGTGATTTGTACCTGCTCATATTTGGGACTTTGTGGAGATACTTTGTCACCTAGGCTTTTGTGGCTGTTTCCCATGGATTTTTGATTTTGTTATCCTAGTTGCTCTTTGTATTTTTTATCAGGGGACCTGGGAAAACCATACTGCTGCTGTGGCCAGAATCCTCAAACGTGTGTGTTTCTTTTTTTTTTTTTTTTGTGAGATGGAGTTTCACTCTTGTTGCTTAAGCTGGAGTGCAATGGCGCGATCGTGGCCCACTGTAATCTCTGCCTCCTGGGTTCAAGCAATTCTCCTGCCTCAGCCTCCCAAGTAGCTGGGATTACAGGTGCATGCCACCACACCTGGCTAATTTTTCATATTTTTAGTAGAGATGGGGTTTTGCCATGTTGGCCAGGCTGGTCTCAAATTCCTGACCTCAGGTGATCAGCCCACGTTGGCCTCCCAAAGTGCTGGGATTACAGGCGTGAGCCACCGTGCCCAGCTAAATGTGTTTTTCTTTTTTCAAAATTTCCCATTGTTGATCTCCCTGGGTTTTGTTTTGAACAGGTGTTATCTCTTGGTTAGAAGCATGTTCTTTGCTAATACCAAGGCAGGGGATAATGAGAGTTCCGTCTGTTCTTGAGGCTGGGAAGAGCCAGCAGGCAGAAGATAGCAGCCGTTCCTTCAGTAGGCTCATCTCAGGTCATGAGTCTACATCTAGAGCAGAACTGTTTCTTGCTCATGGGTCCTCGTACATACTCTTCCCTCAGCCTATGATGTCATCCTCCTGCTTCCCACTGGCTCACAAGCCTGGTCCTGAAGATGTCCCCCATTCCCCCTTTTCCCCCATTGATGATGTTTTTTTCTGTGCTTCTGTAACATCTTGTGAATGTTTTATGGTGGCTGATATCACACTATATATGTTTACTTCTCCGTGTTTGCCACAGCAATGTGAGTTCTTGAGGCTAGGGCTCTTGGCTTATTGGTCTTTGTATTCCCAATGCCTGATCCAGTGCTGGGACTCAGTAACTACTCAGGAAACATTGTTAAATGAATGTTGGCAAGTTAGTGGTGCAAGGAGCAAAAGTAGCTCTCTGTGGACATATTGCAGGACAGACAAATGTAACAATAAGTGCCACTTAGAGTTGTACTTAAAGAAATAAGTTTGTCTTGGGAAGAAACCGTCAAGGTGACTGTTTTTATTTTCATTTTATTTATAACATTTGGCCAGGCCCAATGGCTCACACTTGTAATCCTAGCACTTTGGGAGGCCAAGGCAGACGGATTACTTGAGATCAGGAGTTTGAGACCAGCCTGGCCAACATGGCGAAACCCCACCTCTACTAAAAATACAAATATTAGCTGGGCGTGGTGGCGCGCGCCTGTAATCCCAGCTACTCAGGAGGCTGAGACGTGAGAATCGCTTGAACCCAGGAGGCGGAGGTTGCAGTGGGCCAAGATTGCGCCATTGCACTCCAGCCGGGGCGACAGAGTGAGACTCTGTCTCAAAAAATAAAATAAAATAAAAAAAAACTATGATAGAGAGGAGGAGACACTGGTCAAGTCCTTAGTATGCTACATTCATTTTGATTATAACCATTAAAAAAGGTGGTGGGGAATTTAGGAAATTTAAAACAGACCATGACAATGATTAAGAAATTGGAAATTTGTGCTTATAAAGGAAAAAATCATGGTTAACTCAGGTGAAGAGTAAACACAACCCCAGAACCTAGCCGTAGGACAGACTGGTGCAGTGTGATTTCTGCATGTTCTTGCTTGAGGGCAGAGGCTTGACCTGTCTAGGTTCCTTCTAGTTCAGTAATGCTTTACTTGTTAATTAAGTTCTCTTCCTCTGGTGACTTGAGGGTTTGGAAAGTATCTTCAAGTGGGCCAGAAGACAGCTATTTAACGGTCTGATTTTTCTGGAAAATGGAATGTGATGACATTAAAACCTGAGTAACTAAGGAAACCAGACTTGTGCTGGTAGATAAGAGAGTTGAAAATTTAACTGAGACAGAAACAAA
Organism: Nomascus leucogenys; assembly: GCF_006542625.1. Classification (NCBI taxonomy): domain Eukaryota; kingdom Metazoa; phylum Chordata; class Mammalia; order Primates; family Hylobatidae; genus Nomascus; species Nomascus leucogenys. The sequence goes on from NC_044386.1 coordinate 67,329,738, forward strand.
AGAAAATCTGGCCATTTGCAGCATTAAGCATATGCGGTGAAATCCCAGCAAAAATGGAGCAGAGAGGCAGATGTACCTGAAGCATCCCTTTCCCCCTTCAGAAAAACAGTAAATGTTCAGTGGCAATGGTTGAGGTGAATACATTTTGCATACTCAGATCACCCAGAAATGCTCAGGGTCTTTATATATTTTTATATAGATGACCTTTAATCATGTGATTTAACAAAGGAAATTTTTTTACTTATAGGCCTTCTGGTTGTGTCATTACTTATTGTGTGTGTCTGTGGATTAAATAGATTGGCAAAGCAAAACGGTATCTTTTCTCTCAGATCACAACCACACCAAGAAGCAAATTGTCTTTATATAGGACCATTTAATGCCTTCTTTACTAGAAAAGTTGTTGATGGTAATCTAGTTCATAGACTTTACCTGGGAGTTGGGACTTGCAAAATGGCTTAATTTGGTAGTTTCCAAACCTTGTTAAAAAGCTTAAAAAGTCCCAAATTCTTATAAGAAGCTCATTTTTTAAAGCAGATAAAATGAAACTGATTCTATTGCCTTTTCCCCCTTCCTTTCTACAAGGACTCTCTAAGAGGACCTCCACAAAGTGTAGTTTAAAATCACTAATTAGTCCAATAAAAATTACTCCAGTCTAATTTCCCAAATTATCCTGAAGTCATTGAAGCATAGAACTCGCAAGGTCTTGACTTTAAGAAATCCTGTAGTCTGTTCCTGGTGTGGGCTGCCCACGGATGCAAATTACCTTCCTGTGCCTTCCAGTTTTAGCTGACTTTGAAGCAAAATGACACACTTGAGAAAGATATAAGGACTTAGGGAAAGAGAGAGATGGAATGAGAGGCCTGTGAGATGAGTGGTTGAACAGCTGCACTGAGGGTTGAGTTCCCATTTTCTTGGTTGTGGGATGCCTCTCTTCCCTTCCCCTCTGCTTTTTACATATACTGACCACAAGGAAGGACAGCTGTATATACTTCTTTTGCTAGAGAAACAGTTGAATTTGACTATCATGTGGATCATTTTATTCCCATTCTTAATGGCCACAGTATTTTGGAGCCCAATTATTTATTATTATGTACATTGTTCTGGGATCAAGAGATAATTCACATATATGCCATATACTGCATTTATTAATTTTTTCAAATATGATCATGTATCTTATTTAATATACAATGTATATTTTATTTAATACACAAAGACAAATGGAAACGCCCTTTTTTGTATATCCGTATCCTTTTTTATTCAATCTTTTATTGAAATTTCACTTCTTGAAAGAATTGTTTTTGCTAGCGTAGTTCCCCCTGCCTTTTTTTCCTTTTTCATATAGGCCTAGTAAACAAAGTTTTTTTTTGAGACAGAGTCTTGCTCTGTCACCCAGGCTGGAGTGCAGTGGCATGATCATAGCTCACTGTAGCCTTGAGCTCTTGGGCTCAAGTAATCCCCCTGCCTAGGCCTCCCAAAGTGCGGGGATTATAGGAATGAGCCACCATGCCCGGCCCTGGCACACTTTTCAAATATCGAAAACTGTCATTGAATTCTTTAATTATGATGGTTGATGAATTTTTCTATTGTTAAAAAGATAATGTTTTTAATAGTGAAAAAAGTAGTGTAAGTTGTTGCTTATGGTCCAAATGATTATATAAGATAAAAATGACCTTAATAGGGTTACAAATATAAAAGTTGGCAATTAACTATTAATCAGTTATATATTTTAAAGCTCAGTAATATTAAACATTTTGAAATGGGCTGAATTAACATTATTTTTCACTTATACACATTGTAAAATTTTAATTGAGAATATTCGACTTTAGTAATCACTGCGATTAGTTTTTGGTGACTTTTTGTTGGAGGGTTTCCTTAAATGTGTTCTTTCTCATTTCTTTCTATTCTACCTATTCGCTTCTATGATATAATTTACCTTTTGTGAGGAACATAGGAGGTGGGTGAAAAATGTGTGAATGTTTTTGAACTCCTTACTAGCTTCAAAACAGGAAAGCCTTTTCTATACCTTTTTGCTCCAGAAGAAAGTAGAACCAGGGGCCTGCAAAAACTAGGTTCTTAAACATAAAAGGCTTTAAATAGGATCTGTTGTCTGGTTGTTATATGTTATTAGTATTAATAACTTCTGAAATTTTATCAGCTTATCTGAAGGCTCTTGTTGATAGAGATAATCTTTAAGTATTCTCTTGGCAACTTCTTTTATTTATTTATTTATTTTTGGAAAGAAAAGATAGGATATTTAATGAATAAGGTTGTCCAAATATACTGTTCATAGGTGGGCCAGTTAAATTAAGCAGATTATAAATTAATGTAAATTATTGTTTATTTATTGTAAGTTAAATAGGATGGCAGCTTCAGTAAGTAAATCTTTTTATTGGTTCTGTTAAGCATATGATTCCTTTTGTCTAGTCGGTCTAATCCATTATTAAAGGTAGGGGCTTGAAGTTTCTAACTATTATTGTTAAACTTTCTATTCTCCCTTCTATTCTGTCAGTTTTTGCTTCGTATATTGTGAAGCTGTGTTCCTAGGAGCATATGTTTATATGTTCGTAATTGTTATTATTTTTTTTTTTTCTTTTAAGAGACAGGGTTTCACTCCATTGCCTAGGCTGGAGTACAGTGGCATGATCATAGCTCACTGTAACTTCAAACTCTTGGGCTCAAGTGCTAGGACTACAGGTTCATGCCACCATGCCCAGCTAATTTTTTATTTTTATTTTTGTAGTGATGCTTTCTATGTTGCCCAGGCTTATCTCAAACTCCTGGCCTCAAGCGATCCTCCCTGCCTCGGCCTCCCAAAGCATTGGGATTACAGGCGTGAACCACTGTGCCCGGCCCAATTGTTATATCTTTTTATTGACCTTTTTATTATTATGTAACAGCCTTCTTGGTCTTTATAACGATTTTTGTTTTAAAGTCTATTTTGTCTGATATTTATGTAGTCATGCTAGCTCTTTACTGTTTGCACAGAATTTTTTTATGCTTTTTCTTTATTTTACTGCTACTTGTATCTTTGAATCTAAAGTGAATCTCCTGTAGACAGCTATAGTTGGATATTGATTTTTTAAAAAAATCTATGTTATAGGCCCAGCAATACAATTATACACATACTGTTTTATAGAATTGCTTTTAAAATCAGTAAAGGGAAGACAAGAGAAGAAATATGCATTTATGTGATATTTTATAGTTACATAATTACTGTTTTTTTTCATGTGGATTTGTTTTTTTCATGTGGATTTGAATTGCTGTTTAGGACCACTAGTTTTTAGTTTGAAGAACTTTGTTAGTGTATCTTGTAAGGTGGGCCTCTTAGAGCAAATTTTCTTACGTTTTGTTTATCTGGGAATGTCTTTTTTTCACCCTCATTTTTGAAAGATAGCTTTTTTGTGTGTAGGATTCTTGGCTGACAGTTTATTTTTTTTCCTAGCAACACTTTGAATATGTTATATTATTGCCTTCTGGCTTCCGTTGATTCTGATGAGAAGTTAGCCATTAATTTTCTTTGGGTTGCCTTGTGATGAGTTGTTTTTTCCTTTTTCTTGATTTTCAGTATTTTCTCCATGGTGTGTGTGTGTGTGTGTGCGCGTGTGTGTGTGTGTTTTAATTTTATCTTAACAAAATGGAGTGGGTCTGCAGAATCCTTGTTTTTGGCTTTTAGCTTTTTTATTATGTATCTATGAATCTCTTTGCATATACACTAGAAGTTCGTTGAGCTTCTTGGATATATAAAGGTTTTTCATCGGCTAGGCACAGTGGCTCACGCCTGTAATCCCAGCACTTTGGGAGGCTGAAGCAGGCAGATCACGAGGTCAGGAGATCGAGACCATCCTGGCTAACATGGTGAAACCCTGTTTCTACTATAAATACAAAGAATTAGCCTGGTGTGGTGGCACACGCCTGTGGTCCCAGCTACTCGGGAAGCTGAAGCAGAAGAATCACTTGAACCCGGGAGGCGGAGGTTGCAGTGAGCCGAGATTGCGCCACTGCACTCCAGCCTGGGTGACAGAGCAAGACTCTGTCTCAAAAAAAAAAAAAAATTTTTTTTCATCAACTTTGGGAAGTTTTCAGGCATTATTTTTCTTCTTTTTTTTTTCTTTTTAAGAGACAGGGTCTTGCTCTGTCCCCCAGGCTTCAGTGCAGTGGCAGAATCACAGCTCACTGCAGCCTCAAACTCCCGGGTCAGCTGATCCTATCACCTCAGCCTCCTGAGTAGCTGGGACAACAGAGGTACACCACCATACCTGGCTAATTTTTATCGTTTTCGTGGAGATAGGGTCTTGCTATGTTGCCTAGGCTGGTCTTGAACTCCTGGCCTCAAGCAGTCCTTCTGCCTTGGCTTCCCAAAGTGCTGGGATTACAGAAGTGAGCCATGGTGCCAGGCCCACCTATTATTTTCGACTATTTTTTTCTCCTGTGATAGGTGATTTTTGTCTTCCAAGAATTCTGATATGTTTAAATTCTAATCCGCAGTACCTCTGAGTGTGATCTTATTTGGAAATAGGTTGTTTGCAGATGTAATCAAAGATAAAATAAGGTCTTACTGGATTAAGGTAGGCCCTAATCCAGTATAACTCATGTCCTCATAAGAATGGAGAAGATGCACACCCATGGAGGAGAAAATGCCATGTGAAAATGGCAAAGGAAGGAATGCTAAGGATGCCAGCAACCACTAGAAGCTGGAGAACGTCACGGAACAGATTCTCCCTCAGAACTTCCAGAAAGAGCCAACCCTACCAACACCCAGATTTCAGACTTCTAGCCTCCAGAACTGAGAGAGAAAAACATTTCTGTGGTTTTAAGCCGTCTAATTTGTGATACTTTGTTATGACAGCTGTAGGAAAGTAATACAGTACCAGGAAATGGGGTGCTGCTCTAACCAATACCTAAGAGTGTGGAAGTGGCTTTGGAATTGTGTAGTGAGTAGAAGCTGGAAGAATTTTAAGGTGCATGATAGAAGCAGCCTAGGTTGTCTTGAAGATACTGTTGGTAGAAATATGGACATTAAAGGCGACTCTGGGTAGGTCTCAGATGGAAATGAGGAACATGTTACTGGACACTAGAGGAAAAGCATGCCTGGTTTGAAAGTGGCAGAGAATTTGGCTGAATTATGTTCTACTTTACAGTTCTAATATGTCTATGTAAGGGGCTGTCAGCTCTTCTGTTTGGAGAATGACATAGACTTATCATGACAATTCTAATTATTAGGAAGTTGATTCATTTTTTTATTTCATTTTTTCATTTTCATTCTGCAGAGCAGATGAAGTCAAAAACGACTCTTGCCTATTGGAAAAGCTGCAAAACATTAAGCTACTCTTTCTAGTTGGGAATCTCAATTTGTTTTAAATCATTTGTGTGTGTGTGTCATTGGACAAGATAATAGCTCAGCAGTAGTTTGATTATGTAATAGGTCTTCAGCTTATTAATGTAAATGGATTCCTGTTAATCTCTGAACAATGCAACCAGTGACCGACGTCCAGGTATGAAATATTACAGTGAAAACCACCAGACTAATTTTGTAACGATATTTATGTGAAAATGATGCCTTTATTTTTATAGTTTTCACCTTGTTTTCTGATCAGTATTTTATTTGCTCTGTTCTTTTTCTCCATATTGAGGCTTTGCATATTTTTATTTTGCCTCAGATCTTTGCACAATGAAACTATAAAATCTCTAGTTTTTAAGATATATCTTTCAGTTACATCAAATGTCTTCTAAACTTTTTTATTATTACTTCTTGCTACTCTCTTGTGAATGAAGGCTAATGGCAGCTCTGTTTGTCTCTGCATTTGGGTAGGGGTAATGAGATCCTTTTTCAGTGGTTCTTCTAATTTGGGGACTGGCGAGTCATTCATGTGCACAAGGATCAGCCTATTATAAACACTTGGCAGGACCATTAATTCGGTCTAGGTCTCCCACTTTCCATTTCAGTGCTTGTTTCACTGCATTAATAGTTCCTTAGGTGTTTCAGATCATAATCCGTTTTTAGATCAAGGTAATTATTTTGCCCAGATTTACATTTTTGCCATGTGTTATAGCTATGTTCAGAGGTTTTATAGGTTTTATACTAACTGGAGAAGCCTCTCTGAACTCTGTTCACCCAATGGGCCAACAAAAGAATATTGAATTTTCCCAGACAAAACCCTGCTGGTGTTTTCAGCTCTAGTTCTGTCCCGCAAATTCCCATCAGTTACAAGGCTACTTTTTTTTTTTTTTGAGATGGAGTCTCGCTCTGTTGCCTGGGCTGGAATGCAATGGCGTAATCTTGACTCACTGCAAACTCCGCCTCCCGGATTCATGCCATTCTCCTGCCTCAGCCTCACGAGTAGCTGGGACTACAGGTGCCCGCCACCATGCCCAGCTAATTTTTTGTATTTTTAGTAGAGATGGGGTTTCACCATGTTAGCCAGGATGGTCTCGATCTCCTGACCTCGTGATCTGCCCGCCTCAGCCTACAGGTGTGAGCCACCGTGCCCGGCCAAGGCTATTTTCTGTAGAATGTTCCTGGTATTTGTTATTTACACAGCAGATTCTAGTATATGCCTTTAATCTGCCAGCATCTTTTGGTTCTGAGAAACTTGCGGGAATGCTCTAGTTTTCAGGCAGTCTTTGCAGTCCCTAGATCATAATGTAGAATGCCATCTTTTTGTTTTGACAGGGAGGCTTATGATGCTATTTGTGGGTGAAAGTGATCTTGAAAGTCCAATTAGTCTATTTCATGAAAGTGTATGAAAGTTGATTCAGGTGAGGATTATTGACTAGTGTTAACTTTGTTAAGTGAATGGTTGGGGAACTAGAAATTTACAGTGGATCAAATAACACTGCACAAACAATTTCCTAGATGAAAGAGGGAAGACATATCTGTACAGTGGGTGAGTGGATCAGACTTCATTATCCAAACCCTGTGGTCCATCTTAGTTATTATATATAGTGCTTATGTTTGTTCAGCCATCTTATGTGATGTAACAAAGGGTTCAAAGCACCATCTGTAATGTATTTTAGCCAAAAATATTTAGCGTGACTCCATTGAGCACTTACATTTTTAAGATTAGTTTATAGATAATATTGGAGATAAAAAAATCTGTAAATAATACCATGAGGAAGCAACCAGACCTGGCCTGGCCTTGTCAATAAGTCAGTGTCGTAACAATAGGGACTGTGCTAGATTCAAAGAGACTTAAGGAATAAACAATTAGATACAATTCCTGGTCCTGGATTGGATACTGTCTTGGAAAAACCAGCTGTATAGGACATTTTTTGGGTTAGGGAAATTTGGAACTAGCCTGGGTGTTATAGGAAATGAAATTTATTAAGTGGAGAGATGAAGAATATCTTTTAAAAATCTGGTGACCAAAAAGAAGTATATATAAATATATACATAGAAAAAGATCTGGAAGTATGTGTACTGAGGGGTAAGTGGTACTCTGTGGGTGAGGGAATTTGGGGTTTTTATTTATTTTAGTTTTGCTTGTCTTTTCCTCCTGATTTTCTCCAATGCATATGTCCTATTTCTATGTTAATAAAAGCTTGTTTTTTTTTAAGTCCACACTAACCCGTCCTATACAAATGAGTTGTTTTAATAATTTTACTCATTTTTTTCTTGATAAGGATTTTGTAATGTTTGGGACACATCTTTGAACCATGTCTTTAGATTCTACATGCATCTCTCTCTTTAAAAAATTTAATATTCTATTATGAAAAAAATTAAATACATGCAAAAGTAGATAGAATAATAATATGATGATTTTCCATGTACCCATCATCCAACTTCAGCAATTACCAATGAAGTATAGTGTATTTCATGTCTATCCACCATTCCTCTCCACCCACTATTTTGGCGCAAACCTCACATGTCCTGTCTTTTCATCCATAAAGAGTTCAGTGTTTATATCTAAAAGTTAACAACACTTTAAAAAATTACAATACCAGTATTATAACAAACAAACAATAAATTAGTGGTATTTCCTTAATATAATCAAATATCCAGTCATTATTTTTCCCTGTTGTCTCATAGTCATTATTTTCTCTAGATTGTTCAAATCGGTACAAATAAGTTCCCTACATTACAACTGATTATGCCTTCGGCTCTTTTGGTTTATAGGTTTCTCCATCCTCTCCTACCATTTTTTCTCTTGCAGTTTATTTATTGAAGAAACTGGGCTCCTTATCTTCTAGAATTGTTCACATTGTGCATCTTTCTGCGTGCTATCTTAACCTTTCAGTGCCCAAGACTGGAAACTCTTCTCTGGCATGCATCTGAGCAGGGTTCCTATTTAAAAATCTATACAACATGGTCAGTTGTAATACAGGGAACTTTTTTATACCCAAGCACTTTCTTTTCTATTGAATTAAGATTTTGTGCCAGCTTTTTTCTAGGAGCATTGTGTATGTGTGTGTGTCCACATGTATACAACTAGTTGCTCACACAGATGCTGCCTGAAAAATCACACAGGCAAGTTGTAGAAATTGAGCCTGGAGAGTGCTAAGAGGGTACCTGAGAGGGCGCTCACAGAAGGCTATCAAGGGCAAATGAAGTGGCCTTGACTTTGTCAGTAATTTGTCTCCTCTCAATATTTAAAAATAGATTTGTGTCAATATATAACATCAGAACGTTCATTAATCCCCTATTTGGATGGTTCTGGTCATAACATGTATTATTCCAAACTCAAGTTGTTAATAAGAAGTACTAAAACAAATTTAGATGTGGAATGGTTTTCATTATTCTAGAGTATGGAATCACATGTACAAATGTAGTACCATGTAAATTCACACTCCATTTCACAAGTCATTGTCCCTCACTATATGTAATAGTGTTTTCCTAGTAATATATGTTTAAGTTAAATAGTTTTAAATAATGTCATACTTTCATTGCTCTAAAAAATTAAATAAAGCTTATAAACATGTTTATGGAATGTGTTTGTAAAATCCATATCCATAAATTGAAAGGGAGAGTTGATTTCCATCCTGAAGTCCTTTGAGTTTAAGATGCTTACAGCCTTGATTATTTCAACTGGATGAAACAACAATTGAAATCGGATACATAGGGATAGATTTTAGAGATCAGCTACACAAATGTTCAGGCAGCTGCTTGCTAGATTTCCTTTTCAATGATTACTGAAAAGTTCACCCTGAAAGAACACTCTGGTATAGTGTGATTCTCTTAAAATAATACTTAATATCTTCAGACAGCTTGGTCTATTGCTTTTTATTGTTATGTCTGTGGACTTTTTTGTTTTATTTTACTGGGAAGTCTACTAAGGTCAGGATTTCCACTGCCTACTTATCGATTTGTCTCTAATGATTGCAGGTTGAAGATGACAGCGATGCAGAGACCTATGGAGAAGAGAATGATGAACAGGGAAATTATTCTAAAAGAAAGATTGTCTCTAACTGGGATCGATATCAAGATATTGAAAAAGAGGTCAATAATGAAAGTGGAGAGTCACAGAGGGGAACAGATTTCAGTGTCCTCCTTAGCTCTGCAGGTATGAATTCCAGTTGCATGCATACTGTTTAGTGCTCTAAAAGTTGCACAGACATTTTATTTATATTTTTAAGTTCCACTTTTATAACTAGCAATTTATCCTTTGTTCTTTGGATTTTTAATTCAAGTAAAGGACAGTGTTTCTAATGGCTTGTAAGGGAAAAAAAATGATGTTTAAGTGGAAGTAAGGGTTTCCATGTACTGATGTAGAATGACTAAAGTCTTTGCGATAGATAAAAGCCTTTCTATAAGTGGAAAAAGCTGAGCCATGCTGCTGTAAATTTGATAGTCTGAGAAACATAAATGTTTTCTTTGATATTGGAGGAAACATTCCGTATATTTGTAGGAAGCATTATAAAGTTTCTAGAATATATGTTCTCTTTTTTTTTCCTTTTTTTTTTAAGTAGCCAGGCATATACATAGTAGTGGATATGCACATATTGGAGCCATATGCACTTGAACACCAAGTTTTTGTTTTTGCTTTTGGATAGTCTTCTCTGTCAATACAGTGAAAAATCCAGCCTTTCCGTGATCAGCTATAATCTAAGATTGATTGCACCTTGAGTGATGTGATGCTGGAGAGCAGTAACAGGGAAGAATGGAGGAGTGCTGGGTGTACAGATGGCTGCAGGGTCCCTACTAAGGTGTGGCGCAAGAATTTAAAGAATAAGTGGAAGATAGATTAGTGATTACCAGGTGTTGGGGATGGGAGGGTAGGAGGTGGATGTGGTTATAAAGGGGCAGCATGACAGATCCCTGGGATGCTAATACTGTTTAGTATCTTGACTGTGGTGGCAGATACACGAACCTACACAGGTGATAAAATTGTATAGAACTTAATATACACACGTGCACAAATGAGTATGAATAAATTTGAATAAGATTGGCAGGTTGTATCAGTTTCAGTGTCACTCTTCTGGTTGTGATATTATGGTTTTGCAAAATGTTATCATTGGGGGAAACTGGGCAATGTGTACAAGAGATCTCTCTGTATTATTTCTTTACAACTGTGTGTGAATCTGCAATTACCTCAATAAATTATTGTCAGGTTAAAAAGATATAAAGGATGCAGATGTGAGAAGCAGAGAAGTAAAACAAAAATAATACTTTGAGACTGCTTTGAATTTTTTCTTCCTCATGACTTTGATGTTGCTGTTTAATTCTACCTTTCTTCTTTATCTGCTTGTATTTTTGAATGCCGGCACCAGACTAAGGACAATAAAGTGATACATTCTCCTCTAACTTAATAGAATATGCTTTTCTGATCAGGAAAGAAGTGGATCATAAAATTGTGAGTCAGAAGTGCAGGATTCAGTTTGTCATTACCGTAGATGATTCAAATAGCATAACTACTTTAGGTTTGTGGATTGCTCTCAACTCATTGACTATTCAAGGATTGGTAACACTAAATAATTTTTCCCGTCAAATGAGTGCTTCCCTCTTGGTACCTATATTTTGGCCAATTGTGGGTTTATAAGCACTTTTCTTCAAGGTGGGAGAAGGGGAATGAAGGTAAAATATGAGCTGGTTGGTTTTAATTCTCAACAGCTGTTCTGCCAAAAGATCTAGGGGGAGAAAATTGAAGTAATACAATGAAATTAACTTGTGGACTAAAGTAGATTTAATTCAGTCAGTTGTGTAGTCAGTTACTAGTATCTGGCAAAAAAAGATACTTCATAAATGTTGGAAGGCAGTTAAAAATTCTAGTCCAGGCTGGGCATGGTGGCTCATGCCTGTAATCCCAGCACTTTAGCAGGCTGAGGTGGATAGATCGCCTGAGGTCAGGAGTTCGAGACCAGCTTGACCAACATGGAGAAACCCCGTCTCTACTGAAAATACAAAACATTAGCTGGGCATGGTGGCGGGCGCCTGTAATCCCAGCTACTAGGGAGGCTGGGGCAGGAGAATCGCTTCAACCTGGGAGGTGGAGGTTGTAGTGAGCCAAGATCGCACCACTGCACTCCAGCCTGGGCAACAAGAGCAAAACTCCATCTCAAAAAAAAAAAAAAAAATTCTAGTCCAACCTAGCAGGTTTGTCCTCTGGTTTATGATTTTGCTTATTTATTTTAGCATTTTATTTATAATTAAAAACCTGGCGTGGATTGAGTCTCTCATGTATTTTTCTTGTAGTCTCTTTGCTTACTGATTTCTTCTGAAGTGGCTTGCTTATCTGTGATTGGTTTTTTAGGTAATTGCAGCCGTCCTGTCTTTTGATACGTGCTTACATTTCTTTTCCACTCTGTTGCTTTTTTTTTTAAATCAGTTTCTTCTCACGATAGCATAAGACTGAGAAGAGCTTCCATGCTTTCTTCATACTCAGTGTTTTGGTGCTATATTGGTTTACTTTCAAGAGGTCAACTTCATTCTCTGATAATAAAAATTCTAGAGTATGCAGTGTTCTCTAGGTAAGCTGACTATACTCCTTGAAACGATTCTGCTTCCTACTTTACTATCCTTGTTTGTATAAATAAATATACAACTGAGAAAAAATATTGTTGGCTCCTTAGGTGTGCAATCATAAACTTTTCTAGATATTGCCAAATTGCTTTCCACAGTAAAGATGAGAGAGTTCCTAGTGTTTGTCATCTCTGCAAATACATAGTACTGTTGGACTTTTAAATTGTGACCAGTTGTTTGAATGGTATCTAGTGTAGTTAATTTAACAGATATTTAAGTACCCATTGTTCCAGCTATTGGCATAGAGGCTGGACATAGAGTGGTGAACAGAACAGATATAAACACCTGCCTCACAGAGTTGACTTTCTAGAGGGTAGAGACAAACAAGAAGAGTATATAAAATGTTAAATGCTATAATTGCTTAGAATAGAAATAAAATGAGGAAGGGCTGTTAACCAGTTTTAGAAGTAGCCAGGGGTCTTACTGAGAAGATAACATTTGAGCAAAGATCTGAGGAGGGTGAGGGAGCAAGTGAGGATATCTGTGGGAAAAGTGTCCCAGGCAAAGGGAATAGCAAGCTCAAAGGCTTTGAGATAGGAGGATAGGGAATCGCAAGGAAGGCCAGTGTGGCAGAAGCAAAGTGAGCAAGTATGCGATGGGGTCAGCAAGGCATTATTCAGCCAGATCGCGTAGTATTGTAGACCATTGTAAAGATGTTTTCTTTTATTGCGAGTGAGATGAAAAACCAGTGGAGGGTTTGAAGAGAAGAGTGATATAACACTCCTGTGTTAACAGGATCACTCTGCTGTGTTGGAAGGAACTGAAGACTGGCAAGAGGGCAGCAGGTAGACTAGTTAGGAAGCCACTGCTACTACTAGTAGCAGGTAGACTAGTTAGGAAGCCACTAATAATAAGCCAGGTGAGCAGTGGTGGTGGTTGCTGGGTCCAGAGGAGAGCAGTGGAGGTGGTGAAAAGTGGTTGGGTTCTAGATCTATGTAGAGGGAAGAGCAGAGAGCACTTGCAAATGTTGGGTATGAAATAGAAAGATATGTAAGGATGACACTAGGTTTTTGGTCTGAACAGCGAGAAGAATGGAGTTGCCCTTAACTGAGGTGTATAAGTTATAGGAGATACTCAGTGTTGCATATATTAAAATTGAGATGTCACTTAGATACCTGTTGCAGTCAGAATTCTTTAAGAAATGTCTGGCACACTCAATATAATTGAACATTTTGACAAACGAATCATTTACAAAGGTATGTGTAGAGTATAATGAAAGCACTGAGGTAGTGCTGTGTTGAGAGGGCAAGTGGCAGCAGAGATGTTACCACCCTAGTTACTGGAAATTTGAAGAGAGTCATAGAGAGTTGGCCTTGGGAGAATGAATCACCTTCGGTGAGGGGACTCAGCCAGTGAAGATGACCCCACTCTGAGAGAGTCAGAGGAATAAACATTCTCTTCCTGTCTCTGCCAAGGCTTCCATAAGTCTAACCTACTGGAAGCCAGAAGACAAGGGAAGTTGTAGTCCATACTGGTCAACCTTCTAGGGCAGAACAGGATGGAGAAGGGTGGAGGATAAATCTGCATTGGCACATGGAAGAGACCCAGCACAACATCTAATAGGCGACATGGAGCAGGCTGCTGGATGGAGGAATGTGGGGTTCAGGATCCAGGCCTGGGCTGGCAATAATACATTTGGGTGATGCCAGCCTATAGATGATATTTAAAGTCGTGAGAATGTATGAGATGACCAGGGAAGTTATTACCTAGAGAAGTACTGATTCCCAGGTACCATAGTGTCTAGAGTTTAGGGGAAAGAGAAGAAACCAGCAAAGGAGACTGAGCATGAGTGGTAGAAGAAAGAATCAGAGAGTGTAGTGTCTTTAAGTGTTTCGAAGCAGGAGGAGAGATCTGTATCAAATGCAGTTGATGACAATGAAGAATTGACTGTTAAATTTAACAGGAAGGTTATTGGTGATCTTCACAAGTGCAGTTTTGTTGGAGTGGTGGCATAAATTTTTTCTTGAATTTAAAAAGAATGTGGGAGGAGATGTTTGAGACAGCAGGTATAAATGACTTAATTTTAAGGAGTTTTGTTATAAAGGAAAGGAGAATAATGGGCTGGTGGGAGAAGTAGGTCAAGACTTTTTAATTTTTTCTTTTTTTGGCATTTCTTTTGTGGCGACAGGGTCTTGTTATGTTGCTTAAGCTGGTCTCGAATTCCTGGGCTCAAACAATCCTGCCTTGGCCTCCTAAAGTCCTGGGATTACAGATGTCAGCCACTGTGCTTGGCCAGTTAAGACGTTTTTTAAAGGTGGGAGAAATAACTACATGTTTACTTGTTGATAGATCCAGAAAAGAGGACAAAAATCATAAGGGGAGGGGTGAGAATTCCTGAATCTATGTTCTTTAGTAGATATGAGCTTGATAGGATCTATTGTGCAGGTGGAGGGATGGCCCATTGCTGGGGCTTGGGCAGTTTTCCAACTGTAATTGGAGGAAAGGCAGAATATATGGGCATAGATATGGGTAGATGTCATGGGGGCTTGAGGAAGTGGTCTAAGAAAACCATGGATAAGTGTTGTGGAGGAGGTACTGGAAGTGGAAGGAGAGAGTAGAAGGTAAGAAATAGTTGTTGAGGAAGTGGGAAAGTATAGTTTCCTATTTTCCAAATAGGAAAATGTGGTATAGATGTTGGGTAACAATAGGGGCCCACATGAAATTGGTATTCATACATTTAAGGTGAGAACAGGTATACTTTTCCCTGACTCATATTGTGCTGTATGGGTGCAGGCCCAGAAAGACCGAACGGAAGGGTAGGACTTAATCATGATTACAGTTTAGCAGAGCAAATGCAATGAAATGAGAGAGGGAAAAGGAGATGATTAGAATGATTGACATGAATTTAAGTGGGATAAGGAAATAAGTGAAGATATGAGAGAAGATGAGGGGCAGTAAAAAGATCGTGGGATCACAGGACTACAGATTTTTCAGGGCAGAAGGATTGTTGACCTTCTTGAGAAAGTGTAAGTTGGAGAGGTGGGAAGTGGTGGCTGTAGATTAGAATGTTTGACATTGAGATTTGGTGGGGCAGGGGGTTGCAGATGATGGTAATGATATAGTCTTATATAAAAATATGGGTGTGCCTGGCTGTGAGGTGGTGTGGAGACCTCGTCTTTGGAGTTTTTAGTTTACATTTCCTTAGTTATTACTGAGGTTAACATCTTTGTATTTGTGATGCTTGCTTTCTTTGTGAACTGCTACTCCCATTCTTTGACCATTTGGCTATTTTGTTTCTTATTGATTTGTGGGTTAAAAAAAATGTAGTCTTGATACTTATCTTTTGATATTTGTGTTTGCAGGTATCTCCTGATATGAGATTCACTTCTATAGTGGTGTCTTTCAGTGCATTGTTTTAAATTTTAGTTGAATTTATCAATTTTCTATCCTACTGTTTATGCTGTTTTATGCCTTGAGAAATCCATCTTTCCCCCAAGGTTAAAGATGTTCTTCTCTATTTTGTTCTAAAAGTTCTAATTTTGCTTTTTTTCCTGAAGAGTGTTACATTTTATTGTTTGCTACATTCTTGTGCCATGGTTTTCAGCTCCATCGGGTAATTTAAGGTCTTCTCTACGCTGTTTATTCTAGTTAGCCATTCTTCTAATCTTTTTTCAAGCTTTTTAGCTTCCTTGCGATGGGTTCGAACATCCTCCTTTAGCTTGGAGAAGTTTGTTATTACCAGCCTTCTGAAGCCTACTTCTGTCAGCTTGTCAAAGTCATTCTCCATCCAGCTTTGTTCTGTTGCTGGCGAGGAGCTGCGTTCCTTTGGAGGAGAAGAGGTGCTCAGGTTTTTAGAATTTTCAGCTTTTCTGCTCTGGTTTCTCCCCATCTTTGTGGTTTTATCTACCTTTGGTCTTTGATGCTGGTGACCTACAGATGGGGTTTTGGTGTGGATGTCCTTTTTGTTGATGTTGATGCTATTCCTTTCTGTTTGTTAGTTTTCCTTCTAACAGGTCCCTCAGCTGCAGGTCTGTGGGAGTTTGCGGGAGGTCCACTCCAGGCCCTGTTTGCCTGGGTATCACCAGCGGAGGCTGCAGAACAGCAAATATTGCAGGACAGCAAATATTGCCACCTGATCCTTCTTCTGGAAGCTTCGTCCCAGAGGGGCACTCACCTGTATGAGGTGTCAGTCGGCCCCTACTGGGAGTTGTCTCCCAGTTAGGCTACATGGGGTTCAGGGACCCACTTGAGGAGGCAGTCTGTCGGTTCTCAGAGCTCAAACACCGTGCTGGGAGAACCACACCTCTCTTCAGAGCTGTCAGACAGGGATGTTTAAGTCTGCAGAAGTTTGTGCTGCCATTTGTTCAGCTATGCCCTGCCCTCAGGGGTGGGGTCTACAGGGCAGCAGGCCTTGCTAAGCTGCAGTGGGCTCTGTCCAATTCAAGCTTCCCCAGCCACAATGTTTACCTACTCACGTCTCAGCAATGGCGGACACCCCTTCCCCTGCCAGGCTGCTGCCTCACAGGACTATCTCAGACTGCTGCGCTAGCAGTGAGCAAGGCTCTGTGGGCATGGGACCCACCTAGCCAGGCATGGGATATAATCTCCTGGTGTGCCGTTTGCTGAGACTGTTGGAAAAGCGCAGTATTTGGGCGGCAGTGTCCAGATTTTCCAGGTACAGTCTGTCACGTCTTCCCTTGGCTAGGAAAGGGAAATCCCCTGACCCCTTGCGCTTCTCAGGTGAGGCAGCGCCCCGCCCTGCTTCAGCTCGCCCTCCATGGCCTGCACCCACTGTCCAACCAGTCCCAATGAGATGAACCAGGTACCTCAGTTGGAAATGCAGAAATCACTGTCTTCTGCGTTGATCATGCTGGGAGCTGCAGCAGCATTTAAAAAACCCAAATGATATAATGACACACTAATGGCTTATGACCTGCAGTTTGGTGTGGTCTGGAGCATCTGATTCATTTAATCATTTCAGTAACTTCAAAAAATGTCTGAGCAGAAACTCTTTAGTTTAATTAGGTCCCACCTGTCAATTTTTGGTTTTGTTGCAGTTGCTTTTGAGGACTTAAGGACTCAAAAATTTTCCCTTGGTATCCAAGAGGGATGGTTTCAGGACGCCTGTGGATACCAAAATCTAGGAATGCTAAGTCTCTGATATAAAATGGCACAATATTTGCATATAACCTATGCAAAAAGTATAGATATCTTCCTTTATATACTTTAAATCATCTTTAAATCATTCATAATATCTAATGCAATGTGCTATGTATCTAAGTGCTATGTAAAGTTATACTGTATTACTTTTTATTTGTATTTTTATTGTTGTATTGTTATTTTAAAATAATTTTCTTTATTCATTTATTTTTAGAGAGACAGGGTCTTCCTCTGTCACCCAGGCTGGAGTGCAGTGGCATGATCATAGCTCACTGCAGCCTTGACCTCCTGGGCTCAAGCAATCCTTCTGCCCCAGCCTCCTGAGTAGGTGGGACTATAGATGTGTGCCACCCATGCCTGGCTGATTTCTTCATTTTTTTGTAGAGACAGGACCTTGCTATGTTGCCCAGGCTGGTCTTGAACTCCTGGTCTCAAGTGATCCTCCCTCTTTGGCCTCCCAAAGTGCTGAGATTACAGGTGTGAGCCACTGTGCCTGGCCAGTATTGTTATTTTTTATTTTTAAAAAATATTTTTGATCTGTGGTTGGTTAAATCCACCAATATGAATGGTTGCCTGTATGTTATTTTTTCTTCCCAAATTAGCTGCACCTCTGGTCCAGTTCTCAAATGCTATTTGGAAGATAGACCTTTATCTAAGAGTAGAGAATATAGAACTTTAAGAGTAGAGAATATAGCTTAACATATATTCTCTAAGTAGATTTCCATTGTAACAGTGAATTTTTGAAGACTGGTAATTAAAAAGTGAATTTCTATTTCACACACAGTGTATGTATATGTTGATTCTCACTTTGGAAGATAGTTTGCCATTTTCTGATAAAACTGAAGATCTAGCACTTTCACCCTTAAAGGATACTCTAGAGCAGAGGTCCCCAACCTTTTTGGCACCAGGGACCGGTTTTGTGGAGACAATTTTTCCACAGACTGGGGTGGGGATGATGGTTTCAGGATGATTTAAGCACGTTACATTTATTGTGTGCTTTATTTCTATTATTATTACATTGTGATATATAGTGAAATAATTATACAACTCACCATAATGTAGACTCAATGGGAGTCCTAAGCTTGTTTTCTTGCAACTGGATGGTCCCATCTGGGAATGATGGTAGACAGTGATAGATCATCAGGCATTAGATTCTCGTAAGGAGCATGCAACCTGGATCCCTCACATGTGCAGTTCACAATAGGGTTTAGCTCCTGTGAGAATCTGATGCTGCTGCTGATCTGACAGGAGGCGGCGCTCAGGCACTAATGCAAGCAGTGGGGAGTGGCTGTAAATAGAGAAGAATCTTTGCTCACTTGCCCACCACTCACCTCCTGCTATGCAGCCTGCTTCCTAACAAGCCACAGCCATGGTCTGGGGGTTGGGGACCCCCTGCTCTAGAGAAACTCCAGCACGTGTGTGCCCACATGTTCACAGCTGTATGTTCAGAAGAGCCTCAGATGGAAGCAACACAAATATTCATTAATAGTGGAATGAATACTTAAATAAGTGGATGAATCTTTTCAACATAGCATGAAGTAAAAGAAACATGCCCACAGAATTCATTAGTATGATTCTATTTATATAAAGTTCAAACACAGGAAAAAAACCCCTATTTTTTAGGGATGTATATTTATTTATTTTTATTTAATTAATTAATTTTTTTTTTTTTTGAGATGGAGTCTTGCTCTGTCGCCCAGGCTGGAGTGCAGTGGCATGGTCTTGGCCCACTGCAAGCTCCGCCTCCAGGGTTCACACCATTCTCCTGCCTCAGCCTCCCAAGTAGCTGGGACTACAGGCGCCCGCCACCACGCCCGGCTAATTTTTTTGTATTTTTAGTAGAGAGGGGGTTTCACTGTGTTAGCCAGGATGGTCTCGATCTCCTGACCTCGTGATCTGCCTGCCTCGGCCTCCCAAAGCGCTGGGATTACAGGCGTGAGCAACCACGCCCAGCCTGGGATGTATATTTACATACTAAAGTGACAATCAAGGAAATGATTATTCCAGATATCAGGATTGAGGTCACCTCTAGTAGGGAGATGAGGTGTAATGATTGAGGAGGGCCAGATAGCAGGTGTGGTATTGGCAGTATTCTATTTCCTGGCCTGGATGATTGTTATTTATGTTGGTTTAACAATTATTCTATAAGCTCATATGTATTATCAATTTTTTTATTTTACAGATCTCTTTATAAAAGGAATAAAACTCTTTAAAAGTGGATTTCTAATGGTAAAATTTCTGTTACCACCATAGAGGTGGGAACCATTTTTGGAGAGGCAGCCCTTTCCAGCCTGCTTCCTTCCACTTGTGCCGCACGGGCACTGCCTGCTCTGTTTGTTTCTGACCACTGACAGCGACACTCTCATTTATATTAGTGGTGGATATGGGAAAGGGGACGGTTGTTCAAAGTCATACTTTTTCTGGTAAGATTGTGAGTCTTTAGGTGTCTTTGTTGAACTCTTTCTGTAAGTCTCTGAAAGAGATAATCATGCCTTTAGCTTTTCTTTTTAAACAGTATTCTTGCAGTTCTAAGTTACGTTTCAAGAGCTTTGAAAATGGCACCCTACTCTTACCTTCAAACGTAAAAAGTAAGATCTATGAGAAATTTCTTCTGCCTTTCATTTTTTTTCCCCAAAAGTCAAATCATTGAATTCATGCCATATGCGTTGTCTGTTCCTTTCAAGATGTCACAGATAGCCAGAGTTAGAAAAATGTTTAACAGTGTGAGTAGAATGCACTGGATCAATATTGAAGAAAACATGGGGAAAATATTATGTGCAAGTCTATAAACACTATTTTTAGAGATACAAATGAAAACGAAATAACCAGACTGCAGTTTGGTCAGTATAGTTGTTGTCTGTGCATATTTTTGCTTAAAACTATTATATATTTTCTTCAATTTAATTTTATGAAAAGCTATTTTGGGTAGGAAATTTTAATTGTAATGACATTTGAATTTCTTCCCTCCTCCGTTCCTTGTGCCAACAGTTAGACTGAAGGGAAAAGAAAGGATATGACTCTAGCAGCCTGTACTTTCAAATTAAACCTTGAACCTTTTCTTTCCATGAGGCAACAAGACAGTTTTATTTGTCCTCATTGATTCAGCTCATTTTTTCCCTCTTCTTGTATGGTATATAGTTTGTACTAATATAGTCTCATATTACAAAGGCAATATAGTAGAAGAAAATTCTTCCCTTTGATATTTAAAACATATGAAATAACACAAACAGAACTATACATTTAAAATTTTTTTTGTTTGTTCTGGCTGACAGGCTAAAAAAATTTTCAACTGGATAACCAAAAAAATAAAAAAAAGGAAAACTCCGATAATAAAAAAACTTTTCCTTATAGCCGAATATTGAATATTGGGCCTAATTTGATTTTCTTTTTTCTTTTTCTTTTTTTTTTTGAGACGGAGTCTTGCTCTGTCGCCCAGGCTGGAATGCAGTGGCGCGATCTCGGCCCACTGCAACCTCTGCACCCCCGGGTTGACGCCATTCTCCTGCCTCAGCCTCCCAAGTAGCTGGGACTACAGGCGCCTGCCACCACGCGTGGCTAATTTTTTGTATTTTTTTAGTAGAGATGGGGTTTCACCGTGTTAGCCAGGATGATCTCAAATCTTCTGACTTCGTGATTCCCCCTGCCTTGGCCTCCCAGAGTGCTGGGATTACAAGCGTGAGCCACTGTTCCCGGCCTGATTTTCTTTTTAAAAACCTTCAAAAGATAAGAGCAGAATTTGTGTCCTAAACTGCGAGTCTCCAGCGCCATTTTGTGTTTTCTGTTGTTTTGAAGCAATTCTTTGTTTTTACTGGTCCAGCTGCACCATTTTCATCATCCTGAACTTTCATTTTCCTGCTCTGAAGTTGTACATTTCCTTTAGCAGATCCAGCCTAGGCAGCTTTATTTCCCTTTCTTTTTCCTTTAAATCTATGACCTTTTGATTCTCATTTGTTTAGGGATTCTTGGTGATTTTGCATGAGTTTTTTCCAGTGTTTCTTTTTCTACCTTTCCGTCTAGTAATTTCCACATCTCTTCCTTGTTTCTTAGTCATAGGTTACAATTGCTGGCTGCTTCTGCTTTATTTAGTGTTTCTTTAGCTTTTTTCTTAAATAGAATTAATCTCTGTTTTGCTCTACTGATAAAGTCTGATCCATTTTATTTCCCCATGATTTGAGAAAAGGATATGTGGGTGCTTTCTACAGGTCAGATTATCTAAGTCACCCCAAAATTTGAGCAAATATCCAATCTAGACATTCCATTTGAGTATCCTCAGCACTTCTGTTTTTTTTTTTTTTTTTTTAAGTTTATTTTTGTGGGTCCATAGTAGGTATATATATTTACTGGGTATATGAGATATTTTGGTACAGGTATGCAATGCATATTAATCACATCATGGAAAATTGGGTATCCGTCCTCTCAAGCATTTATCCTTTGCAGCACTTCCATTTTTCTTCTTGCTTTTGCTTAGCTCTGAATTTAGTTTATACTTTGTTTTGCTTCATTCTTGTTTTGCAAAATAATCCTCCTTGAAAAGTATTAGAAGGTCTGTATTTTTATACCAGGGTTCAGGGCCGGGGTCTCTATAAACTTTTTATTGGATTTAATACGGTCAAACACTGCACATGTTGATTGCTTAAATGCTTTGTGTAATGTTTTTCTCATTTGAATACTTAGTACTTGACCTTTATCTTCTAATCTTTAAAAGATTAGACATAAAATAATTATGTCATCAGGGTCTGCATCCATTGGGAAGCCTTTCATATGAATGGATCTGGTTTTACATCATTTTTTTCTACTCATCAGTTGCCAGAGGGACATTTTGTACTAATCAGAGGGAGGTTTGTTTGGAAAAATCTTCTGATTTTAGTTTTATCTGTATTTTCATTAGTTCTGCCTTTGATTTGTTCAGTGCTTCTATTATATTAAAATCTGTTGTTAGGTAATTTAACCTGTTGAATTTTGTTATTTCCAGAGGTATCTAGCTTTCATCTAATTTAGTCTGTTCCTTTTAAAAATTTGTCTTATGGCAAATTAAAGTCATCAAAATGATACTTGATTTGATGGTGGTAGGTTTCGGTCCCTAGAGCCGCCATTGTTTTCACTATCACCATTTTTGGCTGCTGTGGTTATCTTTCCGGTCCCAGGCCCCCAGAGCCGAGCCATAGGATCGCTAGCAGAGACGGTACTTTCAAGTTCACATGAAGGAGTGAATGTTTATTTTTAAATGTTTATTATTAGGTAATTTAAACTAGTTATACTAGACATGGCTTAATGGGAGAACATTAGTGAATCTTTTTTGAGTTTAACTTGTATTCCAGATACTCTTCTGGTTATCAAATGACTTATATTCCAGTTACTCTTCAGTTAGACAACTGGCTGCATCATCATATCATCTGGGTACTACATTCTTTTCTTTTCTTTTTTTTTTCTTCAGACAGGGTCTCACTCTGTCACCCATGCTGGAGGGCAGTGGCGTGATCTCGGCTCACTGCAGCCTCTGCCTCCCAGGTTCAAGCGATTCTCCTGCCTTAGCCTCCTAAGTAGCTGGGACTATAGGCACGCACCACAACGCCTGGCTAATTTTTTTTTTTTTTTGAGACGGAGTCTCACCCTGTTGCCCAGGCTGGATTGCAATGATGCAATCTCAGCTCACTGCAACCTCTGCCTCCCAGTTCAAGCGATTCTCCTGCCTCAGCCTCCCGAGTAGCTGGGATTATAGGCCCACCACCACGCCTGGCTAATTTTGTGTATTTTTAATAGAGATGGGGTTTCACCATGTTAGCCAGGCTGGTCTCAACTCCTGACCTCAAGTGATCCTCCTGCTTTGGCCTCCCAAAGTGCTGGGATTAGAGGTGAGCCACTGAGCCCGACCTCATCTGGGTACCATGTTCTAATAGCATCTAGTGTATCTATCTCAATTGCTATTGTCTCTTCTTTGTATGATTATCTTTTAGACTCATACCTCTCCTTAAAAAAATTAAGATAATTTTAGGTGGGTTTTGGGAAGGAGAGCAAATAAATGCTTCTGATAATGTTGGAAGTTGGTAAATTCTCTTTACTTGCTCTGGAAAGATAATAAAAGGTTAGTTTTGATAAAGTCCTTAAAGAAAATCAGGGTAGAACCTCTTCTAAAATAAAACACATGAAACATGAATTCAGAGACTATGAAAAGGGACGGCTGTAGCATTAGTATTGTGGTAGGAAAGGCATCTTTTCAGTAGTGTGCCTGAAGTGTAGTATGTGTGTTTAGGTAGTGGAATAGAAGGAACGCTTGGTGGGTGTCAGGGGATCCTAGTTTTGGTTTTGGTTGTCTTAGAACCTTTTTTTTTTTTTTAAAACTCCAAGCAAAACCAGCTGTTAGAAATAATACCTCCTTGCTTTAATCTAGGGGTAGTTGTGAAGATCATGTGGAATTATTTTACAAATTATAAAGTTCTATACAAAAGCTAAGAATTACTTTTTAGGTGAAGAGAAACAAACTGTTGGGTTAGAATATACTGTGGGTCATATTTGAAATTAGGTCATTAACATGGGGCTGTCATTAAAATATCCAAGCATGGTACTAACATATATATGTAATTAGAAAAATAAAACAAACTATCATTAACTCATTTTCTCTTTTATTTAGCTTTTTTTTTGTGTGTGTGTGTGGGATTTGTTGAACTATTTTAACTTCTGCAACTATAGAGGTGATACAGAGAACTTGAAAGATGATTAAAAATAAGAAAAACAGGATTTATGATGAAAGGTTTAGGATGCTAAGCAAAAGAAGCCTGAGAAATGGTTTAATAATTCGTGTTTTCCAAGCTGTAAAGACAAAGGAAAAAAAAATCAAATGTGCTTAAACTAAAACGCAGGGGATTTAGATTAGCCATTTGTGTTATGAGTGTTACCTGGGCATCCAAGGGAGAGTTGGGAAATCACCTTTACTGAAAATCTTTCAAAATGGATTTGGTTTCATTTAATGGAAATGGGTTCAACAATGGTCCTTCTTGCTGCATGGGATACAGCAAAGTCATGTTATCAAGGAGTTTTTTCAACCCTGTAATTCTGTTCTCTTGGCTTTTAATTTTGCGATAATTCTACAGTGTTTTACCTGTGTGTTAAGCGAGCACACCCAGTGTCCTCAGAAGGGTTAGGCTTAATAAATAAGCAAGGCGTGTGTGTGTAAATGAGCCCTGTGGCCACTAGTGACCCTGCAACTGCAGGTGACCTTAAGCTAACAAGCTGATGGCAGTCATCAGTGCTGTCATTTCCTGAAACCCACCAAGTGTAGGCTCTGTGTGAGATGTGTTACATGGGCACTTTCTCTATTTCATTAAATCCTAACTTTAACCTAATAGGGTAGGTTTCATTATCTCGATTCTATACGTGTTGAAACTAAGCCTTAGAAATAAAGTTCAACAATTTGTACAAAATTCTCATATTTCTTAGGTGCGGAATCAGGATTCAAACTTAAATATGCCTGGCTTCAAGGTTGGAATTTTTTGCACTTGATACTGTTGATTAAAATCAAAATATATTGTTGGTTATCTGAAACTAAAAAGAAAATCTATGTTTATTATGTATCACTGTCTAAGAAACACATGTTTATTATGTATCGCTATCTAAGACACATGTCTTTTGGCCTATGGAAGTTGGTCAGGTGGTTTTCCTTCTTGATGCATTTCACCTACTTGTGTAGACAGTCACAGAGAATGCGGGTCTGTGTGGCCATAACCAGGGCATGCAGACCCAGCAGGACCTGGTTAGGGTTTTCCATGGGGCCAGAAAGCTTCCTAGGCATCCAGGGTGTGATCCCACTCATCTTGGGGCAGCTTCTGCATGCAGCACTGATTATGAATCTTCTAGGCATGCTTGGCATGCTTGTTTGCCAACTTGCAGCAGAAGTGGTTCCTGCCTTCTGGGGCCACACTCTTATGTTGAAACAAAAGCCCAAAGAGAGAAAGAGAGAGAGAAATAGAGGAGGCCCACAGATGCAGGTGGACCAAGCAGCTGGCAGCAGCCTTGACCTCAGTAGAATAATTCTGGTAGATTTGGGAGCTCATGGTTGGTTGGAGACAAAAACCATTGTTAGCTGGTCTGAGAAGAAGGGGATGGGCAAGGAGATGGTCCCAGAGGCTGCAGCTGGGGAGGAGAGTGGAGTGTAATCAGAGACTGGAGTAGGGAAGACCTTGAGTCTGTGGGTTTATTCCATCCTAACACTGTGGAGGCAAGAGACTGCCTGGTGGCTGTCCATTGTTTTTCTCTTTTCCTTTCCTGGCCTTTCCCTTTCCCTTTCCCTTTTGTTAAATAAAAAGCAAGCCAGCATAATAAATGAATTTGATCTTAGTTTATCAAATGAAAAAGCCTTCAAATGTACCTTTTCCAATGGAAACGTGACATATGCAAAAGAATAAAGCACATATGGGATACTGCATTGTACATTCTTAGTCACTGTCATATGTGGAGTGGGATGGAAAGAATATCCTCAGATGATTTGTTGTGAGAATACTACATTGGTCTCAGAATTTTCAGTGACCTGAGAATGGAATTAATGCTAATGAATTATGAATATATACTGTTTAATTTAGTGGCATTGAGTGGTGAGGATGTCAACATACTGCTTTTCATAACCTGTGATGAGAATTCCTCCTGGAAAAGTAAATCTATATTTTATCTGTTTATTTAGCACTTGAAAAGAACCTGGGCCAGGTGCGGTGGCTCACACCTGTAATCCCAGCACTTTGGGAGGCCGAGGTGGGCGGATCACAAGGTCAGGAGATCGAGACCATCCTGGCTAACATGGTGAAACCCCATCTCTACTAAAAATACAGAAAAATTAGCTGGGTGTAGTGGCGCGTGCCTATAGTCCTAGCTAGTCAGGCGGCTGAGGCAGGAGAATCGCTTGAACTTGGGAGGCGGAGGTTGCAGTGAGCCAAGATTGTGCCACTGCACTCCAGCCTAGGCGACAGAGGCAGACTCTGTCTCAAAAAACAAAACAAAACAAAACAAACAAACAAAAAAACTTGATATAGAGCCTTATGGTCATGATCTATTATATCCTGTGTATTGCACGTGAAGGGAAATACTGTCTTTAATAATGTTACTGCTTGTTTTTTAAAATCATTAAGTTTCAGAAAGCTTGCTTTCTTTACCTCTTACTTTCTAGCTAAGTAGATAATTAATGTGGTTTTATATTTACCTTTAAAATTCTGTAGTTGTAGAGTCTTCTGCCTTGTGTTTATAAAGAGTTTATAAAAATTTACAGTGGGCCAGGCGCAGTGGCTCACGCCTGTAATCCCGGCACTTTGGGAGGCCGAGGCGGGTGTATCACGAGGTCAGGAGATTTGAGACCATCCTGGATAACACGGTGAAACCCTGTCTCTACTAAAAATACAAAAATAAATTAGCTGGGCGTGGTGGCGGGCGCCTGTAGTCCCAGCTACTCAGGAGGCTGAGGCAGGAGAATGGCATGAACCTGGGAGGCGGAGCTTGCAGTGAGCCGAGATCGTGCTACTGCACTCCAGCCTGGGTGACAGAGTGAGAGTCCATCTCAAAAAAAAAAAAAAAAAAAAAAAAATTTACACTGAAATGTGGGGTTTTCATGAATAACCCTGAGAAACAAAAATCAACTTAATAGAATCCTAAATTTGTTATGCCATCATGAATTTCTGCCTCCATGGGGGAATGCTGTGTGAGTCAGATCTGTCAGAGAGATATCAGGCACTTGGGCTTTCTGACATTCTGCCCTTGAGAGAATCATGAACCTTTCAGTATTAGAGAAGAATCCTTAGAGATAGTTCTTTCACTGAACATTTCTTGAACTTCTATTTTTGAACATTTCCTAGAAATTAATAGAATGAAGCTTAAAAAGATTAAGTGACTGCGTACATGGTCACAGGATTGGGAACAGTAGTCTTTGGCTTCAAACTCAAGATTTCTAGCTTATGGGTACTTATTTACCAAACACTAAGGAATCAGGTGTATCATGCACCATGTCAAGTGCTGAGGGTACAGAAATGCCTACAACACAGTGCCCGCCTTTCAGAATATTGTTGGGAGAGCTGAACTGCAGTGGCCCAGACTGCTCCTGATGGGTATGTCAGGAATGCAAGGCTCTGACTGCTCTTTGTCTGAATTTCTCATAGTTGTGTTTCCAGCAAGCAACCCTGAGGGATGAGGTAATATCTCCCTCAGGGTTGCTTCCACTTACTCAAGGAACTTACTCTTACTGAAAAAGGAACACTGAGCTGAGGGCATGCACTCAGCTCAGTGTTTCTTTCTGGTAACAAAGGAACACTCAGCTCAGTGTTCCTTCCCTGTAGCAAAGCCCACAGCATGTACAGGACTCTTTGAATTACCACTCTGAGACGGGGGCGATGAGGAACCAACAAAAATTAACATGAAGTTTGACTACTCCTTTTGCCAGAGACACCTTTATCTCTGGCCCAGGTATCTCATGTCTTCTGCTAGTACCAGTGAAACAGTAACAGGCTAACCTATTAGTTTACAGATAAGGTGGAATCTCAGACCCTGCATAGTTATTGGCAAATATCTCTTGTGAGGTGATATAGATGTGAGGAAACCAACAAATACAGTTCAGTGTGGCAGGTACAGAGTGCTGTGGGATAACCCAGGGCACATGGTTCATGATGACAGAGCTTGCTGAATGAGTGAATGAACTGTTATTTGTGGTTATTGGGTGTGATTTACTGCATCAAAGTTCCCTATGTTTGCTACTAAAGTTTATCTCATTTTTTAAGACCGAAGTCCTGGGAAGATGTTTGTTCTTCAGTGAAAAGCAACTCATGTAGAAACGTACCATGACTAGGCCGGGCACAGTGGCTCACACCTGTAATCCCAGCACTTTGGGAGGCCAAGATGGGTGGATCACCTGAGGTCAGGAGTTCGAGACCAGCTTGACCAACATGGAGAAACCCCATCTCTACGGAAAATACAAAATTAGCCAGGTGTGATGGAGCATGCCTGTAATCCCAGCTACACGGGAGGCTGAGGCAGGAGAATTGCTTGAACCAGGGAGGTAGAGGTTGCGGTGAGCCGAGATCACGCCATTGTACTCCAGCCTGGGCAACAAGAGCGAAACACTGTCTCCAAAAAAAAAAAACAAACCTACCATGAATCTATTCTAACAGGTGAGGAAAGTGGTTGAGTTTGCAGAATATCTTGTATGTAGATTAACTTAGTACTAAATGACATTAAGGCCCAATTACTTATTTTGTAAACTTTTTGTTTTCTAATACTTTTTAGATTTTTCAGAAGAGTTACAAAGATAATACAGTGAGTTTCCATGTACTTTCTACCCAGCTTCCCTTAATATTATTATTTTATATGACCATGGTATCTTTACCAAAACTAAGAAATTAACATTGGTATACCACAGACTTTATTTGCATTTCTCCAGTTTTTTCCACTGATGTCCTTTTTCTCTTCTAACTCAGGATACCACATTGCATTTATTCTTTGTATTTCCTTAGTCTCTTATTTGTGACAGTTTCTCAGTCTTTTCTGAACTTGACACTTTTGAAGAGTAGACCATGTTGTAGAA
The DNA here is from genome assembly GCF_006542625.1 of Nomascus leucogenys. Classification (NCBI taxonomy): domain Eukaryota; kingdom Metazoa; phylum Chordata; class Mammalia; order Primates; family Hylobatidae; genus Nomascus; species Nomascus leucogenys. The sequence goes on from NC_044386.1 coordinate 67,358,339, forward strand.
CGTCCCTTAATTTGGGTTTTTCTGATTTTTTTTTTTTTTTCATGATGAGGCTGAGATTATGGATTCTGAGGGAGAATACCCTAAGATGATGTACCTTTCTTGTTGGATCATGTCAGTGGACACAAAATATTTATAGGACTTACTGCTGATGATGTTAACTCTGATCACTTAGTTACTCTTAGTTACCACTTAGAAACCTCTGTCAGGTTTCCCCCTGTAAACTTCCTGTTATTCTCTTTCCATTTATTGTTCACTAGCAGCGAGTCACTAAGTCCCGCTCACACTCAAGACGATGGGAGTAAGCTTCATCCATGGAAGGAGGAATTTCTGGGCATGTGTTAAAAACAATGACAGTAAATAATATTTTGAGGCTATGCAAAGATACTGTTTTTCCTTAAAAGTTCAGGGGAACTAGTTCTCTCTGAATGAAGCCAAGAATTGCCTTGGACAAGAGGTCAAGTTATAATGACTAAACACTTGACCTTTTTATTTATACTTTACTGCAGAGCTATCTATATTATAAATGGTGCTATTCTTGTGTCATTGACCCTTCTGTCAATTTCTTTGAAGAATGGAAGCGTTTATATTAACTGAATGGGGTTAATGAGGGTACATTTGTAAAACAAGGTGAAACATCGGTAATTGATTTTAATTTCTTCCTCATTAATCAGTTACAAAAAGCTTAATTTATCTTTTGTCATTTGTTGGTTACCAAGTAAGAAGCCATACACACACACACACACACACACAGACACACACACACACATACACAGTATGGACATATATGTATATGGTTAGCTATATCCCAAGTGATTTATATATCCATGTCTAAAATCCATTGCTCAGAAAAACCTGCCTTAATGTTGTGCTTCTTGTGCAAGAGACAGTCATGGTCCATGCAGTTAAGAGGTGCAGTCTTTCAAAAATTATCCCAACAGGAGTTGAAGGGTCAGAAGGAGGCACGTCTCAAGGATCCAACAGTCATCCCAGGACATGCTAACCATTTGGCTGATCTCCCTCAGAAGTTGGGATAATTCTAAGGTAGCCTTTGTTGCTTTAGGGGTGTTGTCCAGATGGGCTGGTCCAGAGAGAGAGAATGTGGTTAATGTGTTTTTCGATTCACAAGGGGAAAACATCATGGGGAAAACATCATGGTATTTGGATGTACAACATAACTACATTCTTTACTGCTGTTCTTGGAAATGCCGTAACCTAAACAAATTCTTGTTTCCATTACTAAATTCAAAAATTTTGAGTCAGTGCAGTCAGTGCAATGCTAGATATGGGTAAACATTTGTAGCATTTAAAAAAAATTGTAAAATCTTAAAAAGGATCAAGATTTGGCAGTGCTGAGTTAATAGTAGTCAATCAAATTGAATTTGACCATTGGGACTGAGATTTGGCCTCTTAACCATATGTTATTGCTTTGCTCCAGAAAATATTTTAGTAGTATTGTCAGAAATACTTCCATTTATTTTTTTCCTTTTTAATTTTTATTTTTGGCACAGCATAGCATTTGGTAATTCTTGGGGTCATTACTAGGGTTTGGATTGGGATGGGAGAGGGTGTGATCTTATAGGAATTTGAAATTGAGAAGGCAGCACTGCTGAAAAATGCATTAGGGCCAACCTCTGAATTAGATTGGCTTAATTTGTTGGGGGCAGAGCTGCAGATGCAGCTTTACATCTGCAGAGATGTAGGTGTTAACGAATGTGTTAAAATAACTCTTATTTAGTGCTGGGTGTGGTGGTTCACGCCTGTAATCCCAGCACTTTTGGAGGCCGAGGCAGGCGGATCATCTGAGGTCAGGAGTTCAAGACCAGCCTGGCCAATATGGTGAAACCTCGTCTCTACTAATAAAAAAAAAGAGAAAATACAAAAATTATCAGGGCATGGTGGCATGCACCTGTAGTCCCAGCTACTAGGGAGGCTGAGGCAGGAGGATTGCTTGAACTTGGGTGGTGGAGGTTGCAGTGAGCTGAGGTTGGAGTGAGCCAAGATCGCGCCACTGCACTCCAGCCTGGGTAACAGAGCGAGACTCCGTTTCAAAAACAAAAAAACAAAACTCTTGTTTATAGAGTACCTGGCTAGATATTTGGTATTTTGTATACATTTTATTTAAATTCAAAATAGCCCTTCAATGTTAGTATTAGACAGTTTTATAGATGAGATAAATTAAGCTCAAAGAAGTTAGGTAACAAGGATCACATAACTAGTGTGTAATGGAACTGCAGTGTGAATTCCTTTCAATCTGATTCCAAAACCCATGACTATTCTTCATATTTCACTCTCGCCCTCTGTGGTATGCATACAGTTGGCTGTGCAGCAGTAGGCCTTTTTGGTATATTGTATAGAAAATGAGCCATTTCATTGTTTGGGAATACTTGTGTTTCCTCCCCTTCCCCCCATTTTTAGTATCTGTTAAAAGAAGAAAGCTTTTGGCTACTTAAAAAAACTTGGTTATGTTGTTTAGTTTGGTGCCTTTTGATCTGGTCCTGACAATGGGAGCAATACTCTTATGCTTGCTACTTGCTTCATTTAAACTGAAAAGTCTGGAAAAAATATATTAGTACGCAGGAGTGCTAACATGGAAATGAGTTTTTCTTGACTGCTAATAATTAACTCAAGCAAAAAGATAATTATGTGTTATAAGCTGTGCATGCTGAAAGTGAAATGAAATTCATCTGCTTCATATTTTTTAGGAAAATTGATAAGGTATCACTGTTAATATTTTTCACATTACCTTTTGGATTTCTTAATTCAGATATTTTCTCTCCACAATTTTGAGAGAAAATTAAGAGGGATTGCTGCCCAAAATTGGAGGAGTCTTGGAACCAAGTTGTGATTGTATGTTTATATAAAAACTCAGTGTGACCTCAGCAAGTCACAGCACTTTTTCAATTTGATGATCCCTATTTTAAAGTGAGAAAGTTTTTACTTGCAGAGTGTTTCTGAATCCTGTGTTAATCTTTTTTGAGTTCTGATTGGAGGCTCTAGTGATACGATTTTTAGGGCAGGCTACATTTAGCTATATTTTTTCCATTATATTTTGAAGTCAGAATGGTATTGCAAGTTAGTAATTTTCATACTCTTGTTGATAATGTTTTGCATACAGTATACATGGGATTTGGGAACTAGTTAAGGTCCTTGCCTACACTCTACTTAGAGCAAGAAGTAATTTGGGGTTCTCTGTGTACAGATAATGATAAATGGGGCAAGTTGTGGGGCAGGTTTCACTTTAAACCTTGCCTGTCTTTTCTGTGTGTTACTCCCTTTTCTTTCCTATGTGGGTGCCTGACTACCTATTGTAATGCCCACGGCTTTAATATACTCATTTATGCCTTGCCTGATCTCCCAGGATACCCTTACATGTATATTTAATATTCGTAGTTTGTGCTCATGTCATATATGGCCATCAGCCCACAAGAGAAATCAGAGGAAGTGTTACCTGGGAGGCAGCACATTTGGAGTGTTCATGTGTGGGGTGGTACTAGAACAGCCTTGTGTAAGTAATGCAACAGGTAAGATGGGATCATTTTAGAGCAGGCTGTCACACTGAGGTCTTGTCAAGTTAAGACATTACCAGGGCAATGATTCTTGAAAGGTGTGCTACTAACAAAAAGATATTATTAAATCTAGTCTGTGTGGGAGTGTGCATGTCTGTCAGCTGTACAGTATAATTCCTAAATAAGAACTTGCTGCTCCTGACATTCTTACATACTTTAATGTGTCTTCAGCTCTACATGTTTGGGTTCCTTGGACCTATTTCTTCTGTGCCTAGTTGCTCTGAGCCATACTAGTTTACTATGAGATAATGTCAAACAATATCATGGATTCAACCAGGATGTCTTAAATCTTCTCCCTTGTTATTCTCGTTCTTTTTTTTTCCTTTAAAATCATAGTGAAAAAGTGAGCTGGTTATTTTATAAAACCCAGAAAACGGAGATTTAACAAATTCATAGCTAGAACAAGTTAGTGCTCACCCGAATGGTTTTCTCTAATACCAATCTTGAATCTCTTGGATTGCTTATGCTATTCTAATTAACCGGCAGTCGATATAAGACAAATATATAGGCATACATGCATTGTGTTTTTCTTGACCACTGGAGCTCCTTAGTGTTTCTCTACATGTGTCCTTTAAGATTCCTGAGGATACCAAACCAACTTCTCTTAGTTGAGTAAAGCTGATATGTTATGAACCATTGGTGTCTTTTTTCTCACTCTTCAGGAACATTATAGAATATTCATTCTGAAAACAGTATTAGATGACATTTGGTTCAAATCTTTCATTTTTTAAAGGAGGAAACTGAGGCTCATAAAGGTTGAGGTTTAACTTAAGGCCATGCAAGTATTTGTTGGAGATGAATTGCTCAGATAAGAGTGTCTTCTGTAGGTTCATAAATAGTGCAGTTTTATTTGTTTGTTTGTTTTTGAGACAAGGTCTTGCTTTGTTGCAAGTGCAGCCTCAACCTCCTGGGCTCACATGATCCTTCCACCTCAGCCTCCTGAGTAGCTGGGACTACAGGCACACCCTAGCATGCCCGGCTAATTTTTGTATTTTTTATAGAGACGGGGTTTTGCCATATTGCCCAGGCTGGTCTCAAACTCTTGGGCTCAAGCAATCCTTCTGCTTTGGCCTCCCAAAGTACTGGGATTGCAGGCATGGGACACTGTGCCCAGCCAAACGTGCAGTATTTAAATAATAGCCTAGATACTCATTTAAATTCCAATTTTTATTTCGAAGAGGGGTTTACGAGGTGACTCTTCTGTGGTTGTGTCCTTTGGAGTAAGCTGTAATCAAATTGATATGCAGAGAGGAAGTAAAGGTTCTTTATTAGAGTAGACTTAAAATGTGGAATATTCTCAAGTATGTCAACCTTTCTAAACAGGATGAAAAAGAAACCTGGAGCATTATGTGAGCCAGTAGGTCCCGTTTATTGTCTGTTTTTTGATTTATCTGGTTCTGCTACCCCTACTCCTTACTCTCGCCTGGCATGGACATACATCTCTTTCCTCTGTGCATTTTTCACGTTTGTTCTTGTTAGACTTGGGACTTCAGGGTGAAAGTGAACATTACTCTCTGGTTTCTTCTAAGTTTGTGATTTATTAATATATCCTTCAAATATTTCTTGGGTGTAGGAACCAGGGGAAAGGGAAAAAGTAAGGCCAAATTCTGTTTTTCTCAAACTCTTGGGGATGAATTTGTACACTTTAATTTTATTTATTTTTATTTTTATTTATTTATTTACTTATTTATTTTGAGACAGAGTCTCACTCTGTCACCCAGGCTGGCATGCAGTGGCATAATCTTGGCTAATTGCAACCTCTGCCTCCCAGGTTCAAGCTATTCTCCTGTCTCAGCCTCCCAAGTAGCTGGGATTACAGGTGCCTGCCACCATGCTGGCTAATTTTTGTATTTTTAGTAGAGACAGGGTTTCACCATGTTGATCAGGCTGGTCTTGAACTCCTGACCTCAGGTGATCCTCCTGCCTCGGGCTCCTAAAGTGCTGGGATTACAGGCGTGAGCCACCGTGCCCGGCCTGTACACTTTAATTTTCATTTGGTGTTTTATTTCCAATTATTAAATGTACTCCCCCACTCTTTTTTTCTCACTCAGGAGACTTCCTGTGTCTACAGTGGGTTTGCCGAAGTCTAGTACCACACATGTTCAGAGGATGCTCAGGAAATGTTAGTAATACATAAGTGTCACTTTGTTCAGAACGGCCAGTCTGCATTGGTTCTGCCTAGAGAGAAATTTCCTCTTTCTTCATGTACTTGGATCGCTAAGGTTTTCTGGTTGAATTTCTATGTTTTTAAAATAGTTTTATATAGACATAGTGACTTTTGAAATGGTCCTCCCTCCCTCCCTCTCTCCCTCCCTCCCTCCCTTCCTTCCTCCATCCTTCCATCCCTCCCTCCCTCCCTCCCTCTCTTCCTTTTCTTCCTTTCTTTTTCCTTTTCTCTTTTTCTTTTTCTTTTCTTTTCTTTTTTCTCTGTTTTGACAGGTCTCGTTCTGTCACCCAGGCTGGAGTGCAGTGGCGTGTTCACAGCTTGCTGCAGCTTTGACCTCCTGGGCTCAAGCGATCCTCCTGCCTTGGCATCCAAAGTGTTAGAATTACAGGGGTGAACTACCACACCTGGCCTGAAATAGTCCTTTCTAATTCAAACCTGGCTGTTTTGCCAGGGAGGACTTACTTGCTCTGAGACCATATTATTGGAAACTTAGAGTATAATAGAGAACCTTTGATTCTTCACTTGTAGAAATAGTCAGAATTTCAAGGTTCAAAATTTCACGGACATAGACATAGGGCTGTAATGAGAAGAAAAATATGTATGTACCATCCTTTCTTCCAAAGTGTCCTTGGAGGAGGGCAAGCCTAAGAATGGTGCTCAGTGAGGCCATGAGGCTGGGATACAACAGCCTGAATCAAAGCACGCTGTCATAGCCTCCTAACAAAAGAGAATGTCAAGGTTTGAAACCGGAATTCATTATAATATGCAATATTTTATGTACTTGTAAATAAAGGTAAGGGAGTGTAGGAGGAGATGATAAGGGGAGGATTTGTTTGAATCTGTTCATCTTCTGCTTTGTTGAAGTGCTAATCAGATGATCTTTCTATCCTACCAATATATGAGAAACAGTGTCTTAGAGTAAGAGTATTGGAGCTTGTTCTTGTTATCCTGAAGGCAAGCTTCCCTGTCTCATGTAAGAACTCCAGCTTTTTGTGTTCCCTTTAAGTGTATTTTTTGTGGTTTTTGTTTATTTTGTTGCTAAAAAAGGTAGTGCGGATTTTGTTAGTGAGGAGACAGAGAGCCTTTCAACCTTCCTATCTCCTTGGTACCAATTTAAGCCAAAAATTATTTTTTTCTGTACAAGATATTAACCTTGCCATAACTAATTCATGCCATTGTGACCATGAGTTTAGCTATCTCTTTTCTATGTAAGGAATCACTGCTGGGAATTGGTTTCCTTCCCAAGGCACCCTGTAATTTTGATTATTTTACTTCCATCCACAATGTCACTGTACCACAGGAGGCTGGCTGACTCAGGGGTGGGAAGAAAAGGCATAGAAAAATAAAGTAGCTTATGTTTCTATGCCTAGGATGTTTGTTCCAAAAGTTCAGCTGGGGATCTGAGACAGGAAAGGTACAATAAATTTATGTTAAAAATTTCAGCTGATTATCTGAGACAGGAGAGGTACAATAAATTTAAATTTATGTTAAAATTTTTTTGTTTCTGTCTTGCTGTTTACATTTATTTAAAATATTTTAAATGGAGATATACCATTATGCCTACAGAAGGTCCTATTCCTGATACTTAAAAAGCCTAAATAAAGAGTATAAATTTTAACGAGTTCCTAATACACTTACAGAATAAAAGTGTGTTGTCTACTGGAGTTTTTCTTCCCAGATCCATTTATGGAGAGGCCATAAAAAATCTGATGCAGGAATGGCAGAAATTTATATTTGTTAAAGCTGTATAATAAGTCCATGGGTATTGGTTGTTGGTTTAAAATAACTCTACTTAAAATTGAATCTCAAGAATATATTTGAAAATATTTTAAAGTACTTTAGAGAAAAAAGCGACATTACTCACTTAGGAGATTGGCTTCAAAGCAGGAATCATTTGAGATTTTGGATGAATAGTTACGAGAATTCCTTAGTGAATAGGACAGTGCTGGAGCTGATCACTGAATGCAAATGAATCCATTGTAATATAAATAGTATGTCATAATAATTGAAACATGGCTTTTTTAGATGGAAGATCATATTTCCTCTTTTAAAAGTTGATTGTATCCAATATATCGTGCCGGTTATAATATTTAGTTATGTATGGAGGTTCAAGCTTAAATACTTGAGCCCCATCTCACTTGCAAAAGCAAGTAAATTGCAGAGTTCACAAACCTGGAAGCAACTCAAGACAACTCCAGTGTTTGGCTTAATGTTGTTAGGTGAAATAATACTAGAATATTATACAAGGGACCTGGTATTTCTTTCTTTTCTTTTCTTTTTTTGAGACATAGTCACTCTGTCACCCAGGCTGGAGTACAGTGGCGCAATCTAGGCTCACTGCAACCTCTGCTGCCCGGGTTCAAGGGATTCTTCTGCCTCAGCCTCCCCAGTAGCTGGGACTACAGGCATGCACCACCATGCCCGGCTAATTTTTGTATTTTCAGTAGAGACGGGATTTCACCATGTTGGTCAGGCTGGTCTTGAACTCCTGACCTCGTGATTCACCTGCCTCGGCCTCCCAAAGTGCTAGGATTACAGGCGTGAGCCACTGTGCCCAGCTGGGACCTGGTATTTCTAACAAATTCTGTTGTTTTCTCACACTGAATTCTGAGTTCTATTATGACAAATTCTCACTTTTTGTTTCTATGCTTTCTTGATCGCAAATGATAATTTTCTGAGATTTTGTTAATTTTAGTTACTTCTGGAATATTCCAACCCAAATTATAGATGTTTAATCCTTTTTAAAATCAACTTATAATTTATTTGAATCCTAGGTCTTGGTTGCTTGATCAATGTTTAGGCAACAGAATAATTGAGTAGCATTCTGCATAGCTAAGTAGCACTGTTTTGCAACCTGTGCCCTCTTGCTCTAGAAAATACTATTGCTTGACATATACCAGGAGTTTTAGGTTAGAGTATTTGGCAGTGTCTATACGGAATCAAAAACTTGCATTAAAATGGTGAAGAATACCTTTGTGAATCCTCTAGATGGCAGAACAATTAGCATTAAAATGGTGAAGAATACCTTTGTGAATCCTCTAGATGGCAGAACAATTACAACAAATATATCTTAGAAGGTGTCCAAGAAGTGTGTGGAGGAGAGAGAGTGTAGGAGAGATGGGGTGAGAAGGGGACCTGCGGGCGCTAAGCTTTCTGTCTCAACCCAACCAGGGCAGATCTGCTCTTTTATGTCTTATATCTTGGCATTTTATCTAAGATGCTGTTTGAAAGAAGGAACATGGCTAAAAACATGATAGGATGTCAAAACTCAAAATCTGTTGTTTTTTTTCCTTCAGGACAGAGTTTCGCTCTTGTTTTCCTTCAGGACAGACATTTCGCTCCAGGCTGGAGCGTAATGGTGCAATCTTGGCTCACTGCAACCTCCACCTCCTGGATTCAAGCAATTCTCCGGCCCCAGCCTCCAAGTAGCCGGGATTACAGGCGTGCACCACCACGCCTGGCTAATTTTTGTATTTTTATTAGAAATGGGGTTTCAACATGTTGGCCAGGCTGGTCTGAAACCCCTGACCTCAGGTGATCCACCTGCCTCGGCCTCCCAAAGTGCTGGGATTACAGGTGTGAGCCAATGTGCCCAGCCCAAAGCTCAAAATCTTAAGTTGTGCACACCAACATCAAATCACAGATTTCTGTGAGGACGTACGCATGCATTATTCATGTACCCTGAGCATCTTCAGACTATAGCTGCCCCCACCCCAACACACATGTTGATGAATTCTAGAGTGATGCTGGCTTACTTCAAAACTCTGCTACTTTAATTTCTATCATAGGGGTTGAGGCACAGCATAGTCTTTTAGCCTTTGTCCCTGCTTTTAAAGAAATCACCATTGTTGGTATATTGTATTGTTGGCATAAGGAGAAGAGATGACTTGGGGAGATATAACATAGGTAACTTGCAAACATTCATTCCTCACAGAGAGTGAAAGAGGGAGAGGGGGCAGGGAGAGCATCCAATAGAATAAATGTAAGATTTTAAGTGTGTCACTTTCTCCACTCATCTTTGAGTAGAAAGATGATTGTAGTATCTCTTCAATTTCATTTGCAAAGTACTTATTCAAATTCCCCTAAAGTCACTTTTTAATAGCAAGACCAATTTAGATCCTTTTGGATTATTGATGAAATTCTAGATCTAGTAGTATAGCAAACGTGATTTCCATTATGTCAAATAGAGCAAAAGCATAAGGGATAAATTTGCTATCCTGTATTTGCATACCTCATAATATCATATAATATCCCTAACAGATATTATCTCCTTATAGCTATTATTTCAGTATAAACTACTTTAAAAGACTCCTTCATTAGACTTTTTTGCAGTTACCTACTTGCCTATTATCAGTGAAATATAGCTGAGGTATATTTTAGGATCACTATTCTTCTCCTGTCTGAGATTGTACCTGAGAATGCATTAAGGTACATTTTCACATTCATTTAACACACCTGCTGATTAACTAGTCCTGAGCTTACCTTGGGAATCGACAGATAAATTAGATGTGGTCTTTATTCTTAAGGCCCTCAACCATGAAAAATGCAATTTTATATGTCAGACAACTATATAAATAGATTTTCTTATTTTTTTAACTTTTAAATTTTTTATAGAGATGGAGTCTTGTTATGTTGCCTAGGTGGGTCTCAAATTCCTGGCCTCAAGCAATCCTCCAGCTTTGGCCTCCCAGAGTGCTGGGATTACAGGTTGTGCTTGGCCATAAATAGGTTTTCAATGCAATCTAACAAGGTGTTATAAAAGAAGTATCCTCAAAGTGTTGGGGAAGTTCCTAGGCATGAGAAGCTCTTCTGTAGATATTACCAGAAGTTACCCAGAAGTTTCTGCATGTAGAGGACTGTCTTTGCAACACAAATGAAGGGAAGGTATACAGTTGATGAAATATTTAGAGTTGTACCATGTTATATACTGAGCCTGATAGATTTACACCAACAGCTTTCTAGGTTACTGTGCCAAAAAATTCTATAAATAGCTAAGGATTTTTAGTGATAGCTGAACTGGAAATCATCTCTGGCTTTTGCTTCTTAAAGAACACATTATTCAGTGCTACATTTCTATAGTGATAATCAGGAAATAAGAAGGCCCACATAGTCTGATGATGACAACAGTGTGACATCAAACAATGTCTATAAAAGTGGTAATGTTTTCTGATTCGTCCAGATTCTTGAGTTATTTCACTAATAATTTCAGTACGAAAAATGGAGAATGTCAGATCTTTAAACAACTGCTGAATAACCCATTGGTTGTAATGAACCGGTACATAGGACTGAATAAATGCTTTAAGAATTCTCTACACACCACTGGATCAAGCAATCTGTGTAACTGTAGATAATGAGACTTCAGCTTGACTTGTAATTATGCGTGGAGTTGTTACTGTATTTTTTACACATCATCTTTGTATAGGCTCTGAGTCTAGGAGGGTCAGTCACAAATGACTGATACTCTGAATCAGGGTATTGGCACTAATCAAAGGACAGACTGCACATGTGTTCAGTGTGGAAGGATTAGTTGGTCTGCTTTGTCCTTTGGCTACTGTTGCAAACAAAGATTACACAAAGAGGTCTGTATATGCCTATGTATTTGTAAAAGGAGCTTTCATTTTTGTTTCCTTTATTGAACCCTAACTCCTCATTTATTTTTATTTATTTTTTACAAATATTTTTTGAAGACTTTCAGAGAACACAGTAGTTTTGCTAATTAAAGAGAGTCCTTTTTTTTTGTTTTCGTTTTCTGTTTTTTTTTTTTTTTTTTTTTTTTTTAACAAATCCATGCTTTTTTAGAAAGGTGTTAACCAGCCCCCTCCCTGCCCTCATACTAGTCCATGTGTCAGATATTAATTAATCTATGTCATGGGATCACTTTATAATCTATATTTAGGGATCTCTTTCTCATTCAGAGACACTGTCTTTTCCATTTTGGGTGTTGTGGTAATTTTTCAATTTTCTGAGTAGCATCAGTATTTCTGCTTGAACCAAGGTGAAATTTTGCATCTATTCCTCAGTTCTCTAGAGGCCTCTTTCATGACTGTCTGCTTGCTTACTGGTATTTTCCTTACTCTCATTTTATCATGGTCTGTGAATTTAACCAACATGATGTTTACTCCCGCTTTTGAATTATTAATGAAGAAAACTGTGAGATGGTACTTTTATCTTTAATAGTTGATGCTGAAAAAGTGACAAATGCAATAAAAGCATCTTTCTCTAATTCAGTTCCTGTCCTGCATCTCTTTAGTGTCTTGGTGATATGACTTGAAATAATAGTGCTTACATCTCTATTTCAGCTAGTTCACACTGAAAGCATATAATCTTCTGTTTGATATCAGAGCCACTTCCCAGTCACAGGTTGTGATGTCACAAACCAAAGATTGTTCTCTCGCAGCAGGAAGAAGCTGGAGAGAAGATGAATCTTCATGGTGAACCACATTCTTATTCAAATTTGGTCACTTCATAAGGAAAATTAACCATAATAAGGAACAAATATATTGGCTAGTTGAAATGCCCGGTTGAATTAAGCTTGAAACACTGTGCCATTATAATGGAATGAAAAAAATTCCTTATGAAAACTTAAAGTTATAATAATGAAGATATAAGTAAATATATATTTAATGCATTTAAAAATATTATGCAATGTCAGTCCCTTTAAGTTAAATGCTAACACAGAAAAATGAATTTTAGGTATGTTTCTAATTTTATATACAAAATTATGTTGCTTGGTATTTCAGACAAAAATTACTTTTTAAGATTGTTATGTCAACATACATGAAATGGATGTGTTCATTTTGACCTAGATGCCTATTTTTATTTTATCATAATTTAAATAAAAAGCTTATAGCTTTTGGATAATTTAAAATGACCAGAATTTAAGGATATAGCAATAGGTATTATTATAAGGATATGGCAGCCAAAGTATTTGCTCCATTTCTATGAAAGGAATTAATGATACACAATCACATTACTTTTACAATATAATACTTTTATATAGTATGTGTGAATGAAATACATTCTAAATTGCGGAAACAAGTAGGCAGGTCCCAAGACCATTCAGAATCTCTTTAATTGTTAAATCTGTCAATAACAGGGAAAAGTTCTTATAAATAAACCAAATCTTCAGGTACTAGCATAAAATCCCTCATCATTTGTACCCATGAGATGTAAACTTGAAGCAGTTTTCAATTTTTTTCACCCTACATGAAGAAAATACATATTATTCTAAATTGCTGTAGGGTATTTTTTTGAAAGCTGTTACTGAAACTTCAATAATCACTTTTCTGAATGGGTTATTATAGAGCAAAGCCTTGATTTGGAAAGGAAAGAAAGTGAAAATTCACTGGGATTGATGCTCACAAGGACCAAATTGGGGTGGAGCAAGGTAGTATTCATTTGCCCAGCCATTGTCATTAGAAGGTGAGTTATAGAAACAAAGCCCCCAAATTAGTGGGATATGAGTCTCTGTTTACATTACAATGAGTAAATAAAATCCAGAATACTTAAGGAATATTGTTATCTGCCCCCTTTAATTCTATTTATTGGAAGCAAATTGTTTGAGCATAATAGAAATTTCATACTTTTGTCCAAGTTAATTAAAAAATATTTAATTATAATTTAAAATATTGATTAATATTCTTCATTTAAAATATCTACATATTTTTGAATCATGTCTGTTTACAAACTGTAATATCATAATAAGGAGGGAACAGATGAAAAGAACCCTTAAGGGTTCAGCTATTTCTCAGTGTAGGTAAACAGCAACAATACCACCCTTAACTTTTACTTATGTCTGGTATGCATAAGAAGTATTTCGAGATTTCCAAATAAACATCTTTTTCTCTGAAACAAATTGGTGTATTAGATAATCACTACTTGTATTAAATTGCTGCTTTCCTTTGGTACTGGAAAATGACAGGTAAGTTTCTGTAATGACTTCAGATGCAAAAGACTTATGATATTTAAGGTGATTTATAGACTGTCTTGAAAAGCCTGAAGGGATCATATAATTTACTCCCTTAACTAAAATTTGAAAAAAGGAAAGAATTCAGTGAAATGGAAGAGAATTTCTAATTTGACTACTTTTAGACAAGTGTTGAATATTTACTTCTGATAACTTTATGTATATTACCAGAAGATCTCCGTAGTTAGGTGTGATATGCTCTTGTTTCCCTGTCTCCTCTCTTCTAAGATAATAGAAATATTATTTGTTGTAGGACTTCTTTATGATAAGGTGCTTTGGACCTAAGTTTTCCAATGAAACTTACATGAAAACCAGTGTGGTTGGGATTTCTGCTAAATGATAACGTTTTGTTGTTTTTACATAAGATTGTCACTCTAGAAGTCTCATTATGCAGTGATTTCTAGGGAATTTCTAAAAGGCACTGTATCTTTTAAAATTCTTTGATGGCTTCACTAGTGCTTTGCATTTTACAGTTTGGACCACTGACCTGAGTCAGAGCTTTTGAGATTTTAAGGTACCAGACATCTTTCATCTTTTTATCCTCTTGTTAAATCAGAAAAATGTCTTCATTTAGTCTGTTATAAAAATGTCTAGTATCTTTAGGATAAATTAGCCCTATCCTACAAGAGTGTTATACCTCGATTTAGTAGAGATTATTTTTCTTTAGTATGAATGAAATGACATCACAGCTTTTTTTTCTCCGTAACAATAGAAATCAGTCATTGAGCTTTTGTTACTTTATATGAATAGAAATATTTAAAATGCTTATTAATTTTTCTTTGACAATCAAGTACTCTGGGAAACAAAGTTCATTTGAATATTGTTGGTAAACATTATCTGTGAATGGCTCTTATGCACCATTCAGGGCTCTCTTCATGCATTTTTTTCAAGCTATTAAATAAAACAAAATTGGGATAAAATAAAGACAAAGATGAGAGAAATTCAATGAAAAATGAATGAGAGTTTTGGATGCTTTATTATCTAGTTATGAGTGACTTGTTTATGCAGCATAAGTAAAAACAAGTGTTTACCTCAGCTTAAATCTGCAAAAGCTTAAGGAAGGGTTGCAAGAAATTCAAATCCACTATCTCATTCACAGCACGAGCAGATTTAATTTCGGTAGACAAGATATAAATTAAGGTTATAAAATTAAATCTTACCTGGCAGTGGTTTGTTTGAAGCTCAGTAATTTGAACTCTGGCCGGAAATAGTAAGCTTCGAGACCTGAAATGCCTTCTCTATTTTCCTTTCATGTTTTATTTTGCCAGTGTTTTATTTCTTGCAGTGTCTTTATATCTGTATTCCTGATAATCCTGTAGCATTAGTTAGGATAGTATGCGGTAGACGAAGACTCCATTTGAATAGGATTATAGAACCAGAAGGGTGAGTTTTGCCTTTATCTGATAACAGCAGTTGATCTGACCACAGACAATTTGAGTGTTGAGAACTTATTAAAGATTCATTGAATGCTTCAGCAATGAGAAATCCTGGTTGTTCCTATATGCATTTTATCCCCTGGAAAAGTTCTGCTTGTTCGTATTTCAGAATTACACACGCTTCCAAATCAAGCTGCTTTAAAAAACATTATCTGGACTAGAAGCATGGATGTTCTTGCACTCTCTTGCTTTCCTTTCTCCATACCAACTTTTCAGTCCATCAGCTTCCTTTCTGTAGAAGATGCAGGCATTTCTTCTGTCCTCCTCATGCTTTGTAACCTATGCTTCTGGTACACTGTTTTTTGAATAGTGAGGTAAAAATCCAAAAGGAAGTACGGCTTTATCATGTCTCTGGACGGTGAGCGTACTTGGCATGAATGAAGAGCTGATAGGAGCTATTCAAACCAGACAGCAAACTGATGGGATGACGCTGCCATACATAAGAAACTCATTAATTACTTCCGCTGCTGGACAGCAGTATATCCTGAAAGGAAGAAAGAAAGGAGCAGATGATGATATTCGTTTTGATAGGTGTTCTCTGTTTGAACAGCTTGTCATTGAGAAGCGAATCCAGGAAAAGCTGCAGCTTCAGAGTGTGATCAGGTAGAATGGGCAAGAGTTATTTGACAGACAGTTAAGTGACGTATTTTGGGAGGAAAAGAGGGCTTAGCATGGAGGTAGCTGGAATAAGGTTCCAAAGTGCTTTTGAAAATGTTCATTTTTTTCCTGTTAGTCTTTTTGGCTAGAAGCTTTTTTTTTTTTTTTTTTAAGCTTTGCTAGGCATTATTCACAGACATGTTGCTGAGTTATTTTCTCATATGGTTTTCCCTAACGATGGAAAATCATTTTTAAAAGTCTTTGAGATAGAGTATACTCTGAGTTTTAAACATTTGTAGCAGAGAAAAGGCTGCTTTTTTTTTTTTTCTAAATGTATGCCTGTTTTTATACATCTTTTGGGCATATGCGTTTTGTTGCTCTGGAGTAAAGCATTATAAGTCCTCATTTGATACAAACTTTTAACAGGGTCTTCATTAAAGCTTTTTCTTAAGTTAGATGAAATCCAGATTAGCTGTATAAAAGAATAGATTTTTAAATGTCAATTTCATAATTTTTGTACTTGTTTTTAAATTTAAAATTCAAATTTTTAAAACTGCACTTCAGTTTAAAATTTAAATTTTAAATTTAAACGTTTTTTTCCCTGCCTGAGTTCTTTATGAGTGTATCTAGACAATATGTTTTTAAATCTTTAAAAAATTATTATGGAACATTTCAAACTTACACAAAACTCTGAAAAATAATACAAAAATAATACACGAACCTCCAGAAACTCATTACCCAGATTTAATAACTGTCAAATTCTTTGCTAAAATATTTTAAAGCAAATCTCATTTCACCTATTCGTACTTTAGTATGTATATATATATATATTTTTTTTTTTTTTTTTTTTTTGAGAGGGAGTCTCGCTCTTTCACCCAGGCTGGAGTGCAGTGGCGCGATCTCGGCTCACTGCAGGCTCCGTCCCCCGGGGTTCACGCCATTCTCCTGCCTCAGCCTCCCTTGTAGCTGGGACTACAGGCGCCTGCCACCTCGCCCGGCTAATTTTTTGTATTTTTAGTAGAGACGGGGTTTCACCGTGTTAGCCAGGATGGTCTCGATCTCCTGACCTCGTAATCCGCCCGCCTCGGACTCCCAAAGTGCTGGGATTACAGGCGTGAGCCACCGCGCCCGGCCTAGTATGTATATTTTTAAAGTATGGACACTTTTTCACATGACCCTGTGCCATTATCACACCTAACACATTGGCTGTAATCCTCTGCAGTCATATAATATCCAGTTCATTTTAAATTCCTGTGTCTCAGAAACTATGTCTTTATGTAGGTTTTTCTGAGTGGGAATCCAGACAAAGTATACACTTTAATTGTTAGCCAATAGAATTTTAAACACTGACTTAGATGAACATGTATGAGAAAGAAGTAAATTTTAGTTTTGTAGTGGTCTTTGACACACATTTGTAATAGGAATATTTATGCAAGAGAACGTATCTTTAGAATGTTTTCTTGAACTTTTCCCACTTAACATTGCATGATACTGAAAAGGATTGTAATTTCATATGGTAATGATTGGTCATTATATACTGGTCACTTCTATAATAAATACCCCAAGTTTTAAGCCACTGATTATTAAGCCATTTCAATGATTGAATGTGACTTAGAGTTCAGTGGAGATCCAAAATGAGAGAAGTAAAAATCTATCAAATGGGGCCATTGTGTTTATGAGGATCGATGGCTATAATATTATATATGTTTTTCATTAACATCAAGGTTTTTTCCCAATGAATTTTAATTTTTCTGTGAAGTTTGAACTCCTAGCTCCTTTCTGGTAAAGCATAACATTTGGCTGTTCACTTAACTTTTCCAAGAATAGAATAGCATGAGGTCCTGAAAATAACTTGTGTGCTGCACCCTCACCTGTCGAAATTCATTCTCATTCAGGTTCTCTCTCTCTTCTTATTCTTATCTCATCTCATCTTTCAAATTGACTGGATGAAAGAGAATGGGGGTGGTGAATATGGGGAGCCATTAAAGAGGTGTAGATGGAAATTATAATTTTCTGTTTCCATCTAAGCTCAAAGCCACTGCTGAGGACCGTGCTCCCATTTTTTATGGAGGGCAATAGAATACCTCTCTCCCAAGGTGCTCACTTTTGAGTATCTCTTGTCATATGTCATGTTATGGCATGAACATTTGGGAGCTTTGTGTTACACTTTATGTTCTCAAATTATGCCTTGTCCTTTAAATCTTGCTGAACAAGGACTATATGTGCCAATCACTTTTTGAAAGCTTAGTAAATAGTTACTGATCATCACCATTTAATATAGATAAGCTGAATGGGAAAAGGTGAGCAAAAATGCTTCCATTCTCTTTCCAGGTTGTCTCTGAAATTTTTCTCGGTCATTTATAATACAATGTCAACATAGGAGAACACTTCGTAAATATGCAGGTTCTGCTGGAGAACTTTGTAGGGTGGGTGAAAAAGTGGTTATAGAGGGAATTGGAATAATAGATTCTGAATGTATTTTGGGTGCAAATATTTCATATCATTATCTCTCAGTACTTTAGCTATAAACTGAATTAATAGAAAAACATTGACTTAAGTACTGACCTATAGAGTTCCAAATTATACTTCAGCCATTGTGGAAAGTAATTTTCTCCAAGGCTTTGCTCTTGGTATTCCTGATGTTGTTCTTTTTTTTTTTTTTTTAATAAAAAGCTGTATTTATTTTTACTTTCTATGGGATGAACTTTCTGCTTTGAAGCAAGGAGTTGTCTACATGAATTGTATTGTTCAGAGATCTAATAGGTTGAGTAGCTAGTTGGGTGGATGGCTTGTTTTTCCACCCTAAATATGAGGAGGAGGAGGAAAGTCTTAGGGATATGGACTTTTATGTTTTCTTTCATACATATAATAAAGCACATTTTTCTTTTGTTCAGATGTCTCGCTTCTCATCTCCCTTTTTACAACTCATGTATTCTCATATTTAAACTAAACTCTCCCATTGCCCACTGTAAAGTTGGCTAAACAACTTCAGAAGCATCATAGACTTTCAAATGAATTTATGTATAAGATAAATGATTTTTTCTTTTACAAGGTCCTTTTTTGCTAGAACATTTGGTCCATACCTAGAGTTACGCTCATAGTTCTTTACAAAATTATAAATACTTTTATAAAGAAAAAAATCTCTCCTTTATGCTCTCCAGTTTTTAAATGAGTAGGATTTGTGGTTAATGATTTCTTCCATGGCAGCGGCTTACTTTTAGGGCATTTCAATATTTATAATCTCAATTGAGTGTGATTATTTTTCAGTTAATAAACGAAGAGAAAAAGTTGCATTTCAAGAGAGTATTGTGGACTTACGGAAGCTGTTTCTAAAATAAATATGCTTTTAAATTCTTGTTGAAGAAATCAAATCTTTGTTGACTTTCGTGAGTCATGCCATGCCATTTTTAGCACATTAATTGTAATAATAAACATTTATTGATTCCTTACTAGGTACAAGACCAGTGCACTTGGTTCTTTGGATTTATAATGCATTTACTTTTAACAGCTCTGAGGCAGACTGTTATCATTCATCTTCTATAAAGAAGGAAACTGAGGTACACAAAGGTTAAGTAACTTGTTCAAGTTTACCCTGTTATTAAGATGTTGAACTGTGGTATGAACCCAGCCTAGGTGGTTTTAAAGTCCAGTAAGATTGCCTACTGAGAATAACGATCATTCCACTTAAGCGTGAGACTCTCAGTATAATGTTGAAAGAGTGGCGTCTCTCCAGCATAACTAACATTCTACAAAAATGAGATCTGCAGTTTCTTGGAGATCTTAGATAACCTGGAGAGTTGACTGTCTTTAATATATAGGGAATGTGTTCTTCTTGTTTTCTATGTCTTGAATTTATAAAGGGTGATTTTTTTTCATTCCAAAATTGTATTATGGCCTCTCAAATAGCAATGTGTTTTAAAATACTATTCATTTATGTTCTATTAAATTTTTTTTTTAAAAACTAAGTAGTGGTATGAGGGGGGATATGAACTAGATTTGCTGTACTTTGCAATGCAGTTGATTATTAGGAAACAGTTGCTGTCTTCATATGTATTACATTCGGGTAAAATGATTGCATTTTTTTTCTTTTGGCATCAGTTTGTTGGAGAAAAAAAGATTGCATTTTTATCTTTTAATTTAGACACTTTAAACAAATCTTTCATTTTTAAACTTCTTTAGCTTATTCCTCTACCATAGCACCCACTTTGTTCACTCATCTCAGGCCTTAACCTGTGACCTGATATTTGGCTCTTTCCTAATTTGTCATCCTTAAGATTTTGACCTTATACTGAACTGCAGACAACCACTAGAGGTCTCCAGACCACACTTTAGAAAGCTCTGATTTTACAACCATACCCTAGTAAGTGGAACAGATATGTTCGGGGGGAGATTGGGTACTAATATTCCTCATTAAGTATTTGTGAAATGCTTCTTATATTCCAGGTTCTAGAACTATGCTATGTCCTGGGGGTAGACTTTTTTTTTTTTTAAAGTAAGGACTTAGACCCTAAGAACCCTGTAGGCCAGTGGGGACACTAACATTTGAAACGTGTGGTCACAAGATGTCATGTTAGGCACACCCACATCACATCCTTTTAGATCCTAATGACTGGAGACCTTTAGGTTTCTAAGTTTGTGAATGCCCCACTAATACTCTCTGTAGCGAGATCACTCCGGCTTTCTTGATGAGCCCTGATACTGCATCAATCTGGCAAGGAGCCATTCTCTGGGGGCAAATAGGATTATTTGGATGGGCTCTGGGGTTTTTTTGTTTGTTCGTTTTCTTTTTCTTTTTCTTTTTCTTTTTTTTTTGAGACAGAGTCTCGCTCTGTCTCCCAGGCTGGAATGCAGTGGTGCGATCTCGGCTCACTGCAACCTCTGCCTCCTGGGTTCAAGCAATTCTCCTGCTTCAGCCTCCTAAGTAGCTGGGATTACAGGCACCTGCCACCATGCCTGGCTAATTTTTGTACTTTTAGTAGAGACGGGGTTTCACCATGTTGGCCAGACTGGTCTCAAACTCCTGACCTCAAGTGATCCGCCTGCCTCGGCTTCCCAAAGTGCTAGGATTATAGGCGTGAGCCACCGTGCCCGGCTGGGTCCTGGTTTTTTACTTTCTGATACCCTTCTCAGCAGCTCTGGCATCTGATCTTTAGGGAAGCACTTCATACAAAAGCCAGCTACTGCCTGTCTCAGTGAACAAGGCAGATCCCACAGAGATTTTAGACCTTCCGTTTCCATTTTGCTTTATATCAGAGAAATTTTAAAGGATCTGCCTTCCTCTTGGATCTCTTGTCTGTTAGGGGTGTTTAAATAGACAGGTTTCCTTCCTTCCTTCCTTCCTTCCTTCCTTCCTTCCTTCCTTCCTTCCTTTCTTCCTTCCTTCCGCCCTCCCTCCCTCCTTCCTTCCTCCTTCCTTCCTTCCTTCCTTCCTTCCATGCCTCCCTCCCTCCCTCTCTTCCCTCCCTCCCTCCCTTTCTTTTCTTCCCTCTGTTGCCCAGGCTGGACTGTACTCTGCTTGCTGCAGACTCCCTGCCTCCGGCTCCCCTGATTCTCCTCCCTCGGCCTGCAGCCTGCCTGGGATTGCGGGCGCGCGCCACCACCCCTCCCTGGTTTTTTTTCTTTGGCTGGAGGCGCGGTTTCGCCATGTTGGCCAGGCTGGTCTCCAGCTCCTGACCTTGAGTGGTCTGCCCACCTCGGCCTCCCGAGGTGCTGGGACTGCAGACGGGGTCTCGCTCACTCGGTGCTCGGTGTTGCCCGGGCTGGAGTGCGGTGGCGTGGTCTTGGCTTGCTGCAGCCTCTGCCTCCCAGCCGCCTGCCTTGGCCTCCCAGGGTGCTGAGATTGCAGCCTCTGCCGGCCGCCGCCCCGTCAGGGAGGTGGGGAGCATCTGCCTGGCCACCCATCCTCTGGGATGTGAGGAGCGCCTCTGCCCGGCTGCCCCGTCTGGGATGTGAGGAGCGCCTCTGCCCGGCCACCACCCCGTCTAGGAAGTGAGGAGCGTCTCTGCCTGGCTGCCCATCCTCTGGGATGTGGGGAGCTCCTCTGCCCGGCCGCCGTCCCGTCTGGGAGGTGAGGAGCGCCTCTGCCCGGCCACCCGTCTGGGAAGAGGTGAGGAGCGTCTCTGCCCGGCCGCCCCGTCTGGGAAGTGAGGAGCGCCTCTGCCCTGCCGCCTCATCTGGGATGTGGGGAGCGCCTCTGCCCTGCCGCCCCGGCTGGGATGTGGGGAGGGCCTCTGCCCGGCCGCCCCCCGTCTGGGAGGTCTACCACGGAGGCCAGACGCAATGTGGGGGCTGGACGTGGTGGCTCACGCCTGTGGTCCCAGCACTCTGGGAGGCCAAGGCGGGTTGATCACTTGAGGCTAGGAGTTCGACACCAGCCTGGCCAACATGGCAAAACATATGAAAAATACAACAGACAAACCAACCAACCAACCAACCCAGTGACAACAAAACAGGTCTACCCTGGAGTCGTACTCTAATTTTCTCTATTTTCCTCCCTTTCTGATCCTTTATCCCACTTTCTTTTTCTTCCTCTTTCTTCTCCTTCTTCTTTGTCAAATAGAGGATTGAGTTATTATCATTGATCCATACAAAGTCCCTCTCTCATTTATTTTCTTTAATTCCCACCCCCCATTTCTATTCCCCGTCTTCCCATGTGCAACCTTCCTAATATGTTTGATATGCATCTTTTTGTTTGTATGTATTTTTAGAAAATGTTTATTGTTTTGTGTGCAAAAAAAAAATTAAAAAAATAAAATAAAATAAATAAATAAATAGACAGGTATCTCCTAGTAACAGTCTTAGGGACGTATTCTGAGTAACCCATGCAAAGCACCTAGCACAGTGCGTGGCACAGAGAGGGCAGATGCTTAGTAGATGTCAACAGTTGTCATAATTATTATGGAATTTAATTTAATTTTACTGCTGGAAGGGACTGTAGAGATAATTTAGTCCTGCCACCCATTTTACACAATAAATTTTAGTGCTCTTTTCCTTCTCATACAGGCATCTAACTGTTAGGAGTTGTTCTCTTCAGTTATCCCATGTTAGGAAGGCCACAATTTTGATTTAGTCATTATCTGCTTAATGATTATACTTCTGTATGCGAATTTTTTTTTTTTTGAGACCGAGTCTCGCTCCGTCGCCCAGGCTGGAGTGCACTGGCGCGATCTTGGCTCACTGCAAGCTCCGCTTCCTGGGTTCACGCCATTCTCCTGCCTCAGCCTCCTGAGTAGCTGGGACTACATGTATGTACCTTCATGCCTGGCAACATACACATTTTAGTGGGAACATGAATACATGAAAATGATCTTGATCATAATTGTATGATATGCAGAAGATAAGGGGGGAATTATAGACAGATTTTATGCAGGGAAATTTAGTGATTTGTTATGTTTTTAAAGGATTTGAGTCTGATGTGGCATGTTAAAAAATTTAGGAAATAGCAGGAGGTTATGATGATGATCCAGGGAAAATACGATGATTCCTTAGACTAAGGTAATAATAGATGGAAAGAAGGGGACAGATTACAGGAATATATGGAGGTATAAATGATAGTTTGCTGATGAATTAGGTATCTAGGTATGATGGGGAGAGGAGTATTGAGAATGACCCTGAGAAATCTGGCTTGAGTAACTGTGGCTGGAGATGCAATATGCTGAAGTTGGGGAAGCTGGATGAGGAACAGGTTTGGGAAAGGGAAATCAAGAGAGAGAATATTGAACAAGATGGGCTGTGGATCTGGTAATTCTTACCTTCTGAAATACTTGAGGCATGTGAAGGAATACTTTACAATTGACATATGTGAGAAGCAATACACTGTTACATGTTATTTTTGTAAATAGTTCCTTCTTTCCCCCATTCCTTTGTTTTTCATGATGGTTTTTAACCTTAACTTGTTTTTTCCTGTCTCTGCCACTTACATGTAACACTTACCAATCGTAACTTCTCTCCGTGCAAGTATTTCAGTGAGATAGGAATTAATGAATCAATCTTTCTGTGTGGGGTGTGGTGGGATATAGCCACTCTAGGAATACATATGCTGTACTCTGCCCCCCAAAGCTGGTTGAAAATAATTTCTTTAAAATCATCTATGAATGATTTTTGATATGGAACATTTCTTTAATTTTCTAAAAAGATTTCTTGGTTATACTCGTTCACAGGAACACACTCTTCTCAGATGATCAGACACTTCATTTTCTTTCTTTTTTTTTTTTTTTTGAGACAGAGTCTCGCTCTGTCGCCCAGGCTGGAGTGCAGTGGCAATCTCAGCTCACTGCAAGCTCCGCCTCCCGGGTTCACGCCATTCTCCTGCCTCAGCCTCCCAAGTAGCTGGGACTACAGGCGCCCGCCACCACGCCCGGCTAATTTTTTTGTATTTTTAGTAGAGACGGGGTTTCACCGTGTTAGCCAGGATGGTCTCGATCTCCTGACCTCGTGATTCGCCTGCCTCGGCCTCCCGAAGTGTTGGAATTACAGGCATGAGCCACCGCGCCCAGCGCAGACACTTCATTTTCTAGATGAGAATGCTGAGCATCTCAGAGGTTGGCATTCACCCAAGGGTGCAGATCTTGTAACTAGTTAACAGTCGATATGTTAGAACAGTAGAACCCTAAGAATCAAAATTCTAGCCAATAATTCCTCCTATGAGACATACCATTTACTTATCGGTTTCTCTAATAAGAGAAATTCTTATGTATAATGAGAAATGAAATATATTTTATGGCTGGCCATGGTGGCTCATGCCTCTAATCCCAGTAGGTGTGAGATTTAGGAGGCTGAGGCAGGAGAATTGCTTGAGCCCAGGAGTTCGAGACCAGCCTGGGCAACATAGTGAGACTCTGTCTCTATAAAATATCAAAAAATTGGCCAGGCGGCCGGGCACGGTGGCTCACGCCTGTAATCCCAGCACTTTGGGAGGCCGAGGCAGGCAGATCACGAGGTCAGGAGATCGAGACCATCCTGGCTAACATGGTGAAACCCCGTCTCTACTAAAAATACAAAAAATTAGCCAAGTGTGGTGGCAGGCGCCTGTAGTCCCAGCTACTTGGGAGGCTGAGGCAGGAGAATGGCGTGAACCCGGGAGGCGGAGCTTGCAGTGAGCCAAGATTGCGCCACTGCACTCCAGCCTGGGCGACAGAGCAAGACTCTGTCTCAAAGAAACAAAAACAAAACAAAACAAAAATTGGCCAGGCATGGTGGTGTGTACCTGTAATCCCAGCTACTCGGGAGGCTGAGGCAGGATGATCGCTTGAACCCAGGAGGTCAGGGCTTCAGTGAGCCAAGTTCTCACCGCTGCACTCCAGCCTGGACAACAGAGCAAGACCCTGTCTCAAAAGAAAAGAAAAAGAAATATTTTTACCAGAAATACATTTGATAAGGTAAAAGTAGTTACATTATTTCTGTAAAGACTTCATATTTAAAATTTGATAAGATTGATACTTTAGTCCTCAGTTCAACAAACAGTTTAGCACCTAAAACGTGCATTGTTCTAGACACTGGATATATGAGCATGACTAAGGGATAAACTCTCCTCCCAAGCAGCTGAATGGACTGGGGAAGACAAGCATATCAAGGAATAATGTTATCTTTATGTTATACTCAAGTAGCTATAGAACAGAAGATAAATGGGGCTCACATGAAGGAGGAAATAGCTAGTTTAATCTGGAGATGTCAGGGAGGTATGTTAAGCTGTGTCAGCTGTAGACATTGGTTAGGTGCTCTTTGAACCCCTTAAAAAGAGTTCATTTTTATTTTTTAAGAAGTTCATTTTTTAAATCCCAAAGCATTAATAATATACTTACGTGCTAAGTGATGAATGTAGTTCTGAGATTAAATATAAAACATTTAAAAAATATTTCTAGTGGAAGTGGCAACAAAATCTCTCTCTCTCTCTCACACACACACACACACACACACACACACACGAGACACAAACTCTCTTCCTCATTTTAACCTAAGTATTCTAGTTGCCATAACAACCTGATTGTCGTAGCACATTTGCTGCTATGGTTGAGGTTGTGTCAGCAGTTCCATTATAAGCTGCAATTTTCAGGATCCTA
The DNA here is from genome assembly GCF_006542625.1 of Nomascus leucogenys. Taxonomy (NCBI): domain Eukaryota; kingdom Metazoa; phylum Chordata; class Mammalia; order Primates; family Hylobatidae; genus Nomascus; species Nomascus leucogenys. The sequence continues at coordinate 67,384,129 of NC_044386.1, forward strand.
AAATTCAGTGTCACATTCACAGACGTGACATATAAAATTCTATTTATTAATTTGATTTTGCCTCATACTTAAATCTCCAAAAGGCATTCTCCTCTCCCCCTGTGTTGAAAGAGGTTCATATATCTGGTTTGTAGGATTCTGCTTTTGTTAATTTGTATTTTATTTCTAAAAGAAACCTCCATATCTGATCACGGTCCCTTATTTTGTAAAGAGGAAGTTGAGGCTCTGAAGGGTCATCTGACAAGGCCCTTGCCTTGCCTTTTCACCCTTAGGCAAGTCATCCGACACAAATCTAGTAGTTATACACTACTGCACAGATGTTGGAGTTCAGTGGCATCTTCCGCTTAGTGATCTTTTTGATTTTTGGTTAAATCTCACCATGACATGCCTTTCATTTTTTGCATATGTGTCTCTTTGTGTATTTGATATATATCCTTTCTGCTATAATAGGATTCATTCTGTTGTCACATTCCGTGTTGTAAAAATTGGTTTATATGTCTTTCTGATCTCCACTAAACGTTTCTCCAGGGTAGACACCATGCTTTACTCATTATAATGTCTCCAGCATTTGCAGAGAAGGATCAGCTCTGCCTCTTTTCCTTCCTTGTTCTCATTCCAGTTCACCTGGTGTCTGACCTTCCTTGTTGCTTATTCTTAGTGCTTGAACCTAATGACCTGTCTTTAGAGGGATTGGGGAGTGGGCACTGGTGTGGAGAGAGGAGGGGGCCTCCCTCTGCCCCTAGGTAGAGTCTGGGGGTTCAAGAGTGTGGTGCTTGGAGGGCTGTGGCTGTGACTGAAGTGTAGGGAGTAGTGAGAGAGGTTAAAGAGGCATTAAGGGGCCTGAAGGTAGACTTGGAATGGACTTCCTGCTGAGGAATCTGAACTTTGTTTAGTAGGCAAGAGGGACCTATTGAAAGGTCATAAGCAGGGAAGTGATAGAAAGAGATTACCTAAAACTGCTGCACATTCAGGTCCTTGAAGACTGAAATTTGTATTTAAAAAAGTATGGCATAAACAGGTAATCATTGTATCTAGTAGGAAAATGTAAGGTCAGAGAAGAGAGTAATTAATTCTGCCTTGGGTTTGATGACAGGAAGCTTTCACAAATGAGGTGATGTTTCAGCTGGATATTAAAGGGTAGCTAGGATTGCACCATGCAGGGAGGTTGGGAAGATGGAATTTTAGACGTGAGAAGCAGCTTGAGTGAAGAATCAGAAGCAAGCATATGCTTGGCATATTGGGAAAATCTTGACCCTGCTGATGTTGATGTGGTGCCAGGTCTGAGGAGACCAATGGCTTGAGAGGAGACTGGATAGGATGGGCTGAAAGCAGGTCACCAAAGGTTTTTGGTGCCCCACTATGGAGTGAAGATTTTATGCTCTAGATAGAGAGGCGCTGTGAGCTTTAAAAAAGCAGCTAAAAGACATGAGCAGACCTATGGCATAGAGCAATAGCTCTAGCAGTTTAGAGGATGAATTGGAAAATGAGAGCTGGATGCTATTCTACCAGACCAGGTAAAATAAAGGTGCCTGTTGAACTAGGATGGTGGGATTAGAAAGAGTATAAATGGAGGATTAGGAATGAAGAAGAGGCATGTTTCAAAGGTTAATTTAGCAGATGTGATTGGCTGTATGGGGAAAAGTGTAAAGTTTTCTTTCTTTTTTTTTTTTTTCCTTTTTTATTTTTTTCTTTTTGTTTTTTTTTTTTTTTTTTTTTTTTTTTGAGATAGGGTCTCACTCTCTTGCCCAGGCTGGAGTGCAGTGGCATGATCTGGGCTCACTGCAACCTCTGCCTCCTGAGTTCAAGTGATTCTCCTCCCTCAGCCACCTGAGTAGCTGGGATTACAGATGTGTGCTGCCATGCCTGGCTGATTTTTTTTTTTTTTTTTGTATTTTTAGTAGAGATGGGGTTTTGCCATGTTGGCCAGGCCGGTCTTGAACTCCTGGCCTTAAGCGATCCACCCACCTCTGCCTCCCAAAGGGCTGGGACTGCAGGCGTGAGCCACAGCGCATGGTGAGAAGAAGTTTTCTTATTCAAGCGTCTAGGTGAATTATTTTGCAATTTATCAGTGTAAGGAAAACAGGAGAAGAAGACAGATTTAGTTAAAGATAATATTTTGAAAAGTTCATCCACATTTTAAAATTTGGGGTATAATTTACATATAAAATGCTCAAATCCTAACAGTTTGATAAGCTTTGACAATTTATGTACACCTGTGTAACCACTTCTACAAACAAGTTATGGAATAGTGGTTCTCAATATTTAGTGTGCATCAGAAACACCTGGATGGCTTGATGGACCATAAGTTGCTACTCCCACTCAGAGTTTCAGATTTAGTAGATCTGGGGTGAGGACTGAGAATTCAACTTTCTAACAATTCCCAAGTGCCACTGGGTTCAGGGACCACACTTTGGAAACTGCTGATATAAAATACCACTGCCACTCCAGAAAGGCCCTCTTCGCCCTTTTTGCCTCTCTCCCCAGGCAATTACAGTTCTGATTTCTAGCACTGTGATTAGTTTGCCTCTTCCTGGACTGCACAAATGGAATTACTCAGTATTTGCTTATGTCTGGCTTTTTTTTCATGCAATATAATGATTTTGAGATTCCCCTATGTTGTTGCATGGGATTTATTCCTTTTTACCTGCTGACTAGCATTCCATCATGTGACTAGATCACAATTTGTTTGTCAGTTCTCCTGTTGACAGACATTTGATTCAGTTTCAATTTTGGGATATTACAAATAAAACTTCCGTGAACATTAATATACAAGTCTTTTTGTGGGTATATGTTTTCATTTCTCTTGGGTAAATACTTAGGAGTAGGATTGTTGGGTCCTAGGGTAAATTTATGCTTAATTTTATAAGAAACTGCCAAAATAGTTTTCCATAGTGGTTGTGATGTAGTCGAATTGTGATTAAATTTTTATTGACTCTAGTGAAGATCCTAGACATCGACTATATTGAAGGACTTTTTGTCAAAGAAGAAAGATCTCTAGTGGACAAGGAAGCTTGGCAGTGTTACCCTTTGGGATATACATGTGGCTAATCAACAGTGACCATGGAACTCTTCCAAATCCTAAGAGAATTGAAATCTGTTTAGATTTAAAAAATGTAGTTCATTATTCATTCAAAGAACAGTTAATAAGCACTTACCGTGTATTAGCCGTAGAAGGGCACATGGCTCCCAGTACCGTTCCTGAGGAGCTCACAGGTAAAACAAATTATTATATTTTAAGAGGGTGCAAGGCAGTGCCTTAAATCTAAACTATCTTACTCCTGGTTTATCTGAATGTTATTTTTCCAGAAGTTCTAAATATCAGACAATGAGGACATAAACCAAAAAACCCAAAAAAACTCCAGAGCATTTCACATCACTGGGGAAAAAGATGGATTTGTCAGGAAAATGGTGTTGGTCCAAGTGGAGTTCACCATCTGGGAAAAAAATTGGGATTCAAACCTCGTATCAGGATGATGTCAACATGTGCCAAAAAGTTTAGTGCAAAACAACAACTTTAATAAAAACATTAGGACAAATCACAGACATACTCTTTTCTAATGTCAGAATAGGGAAGGTGTTTTAAAATATTGGACAAAATTCAGAAATACAGGGCTATTAAATCTGATTATCTAAAAGTGACGAATTTCTGCACGGTAAAACCCACCATAACCAAGGCCAAAAGATAAATGATTATGTGTGTGTGGGTTGGGGAGATAGGATAGTGACTCATTACAGAGAACTGGTTTCCAACATACATAATGTGTTTTAACAAGCCTGTTAAAACTGGGCAAAGGCTATGAGCAGACTGTTCACAGAAAATGAAATGCAAATGGCTCTTAAACATGTGAAAAGATGCTCAATGCACTCATAGGAGAAATGCAAATTAATTAAACTGAAATACGTATTTTCAGTTATCAGATTGACAGAGATCAGAAAGTTTGATTACACTTTGCACTGGCAAGAGTGAGGATGCACAGTGTTGGAGAAGAAGGGCATTTCAAGTTGAGAGGAATTGGAGAAGCGGGGAGATGGAAATGGAAAAGGTAGGGCCAGCACATTAGAGCAGGACAGGTGAGCTAATGTAGGGGCACGTGTGTTGACTTTAGCAAGGAGCGACAGCTGGCGCTCTAGTGTCATGGGAGAAGCAGGGACACTAGATAGCTACACGCAATAACTACAAATGCTGGTCACCGCGTAGGCAGATGGCCCTAAAGATAATGGCCCAAGGGAGTCACTTACCCCAAGAGGTTACATTATTCCCAGCATTTTCCATTTAAGAAAGCATTAAAATAGAATTTTTAATGGAATGAAAATTTAACACTCTTTAACAAATTATAATTTAAAGATATATTCTTCGGTTGTCTCAAATTTAATTTTTGGAGAATGTATTTGAAGATGCTGAATAAATGAAACACATCTCTACTGGTTTAGCTGCTTATTGCTGTTCGTAGCTTCTCTTACAGTGAATTACGTTACATCACTGAATGCTTAGGACAAAAACGTGCAGTCATGCCTGTGTCTCCCTTTGGTTGCAAAGGTATAGGTAGCATAAGTAACTGATTAGGAGAGAGATTAACTATTAGTGTTTAATTTTGGAAAAGTAAGTAATGCATGTAATTTAACAGAATGGTGCTTTTCTTTTTAATTCCCATCCCCCCGACATTTCTTATCTTCCTATGACTTCTGCCTCATCACTCATTTTACTTTCAGAATTCTAAAATTCATAATGCTTTTTAAAATGAAGTTACCATCATTTTTCCTGACTAGTTTAGTATTGGAGGTTAATAGATAACTGCTTGAGATACCTTTTGGTCTAGGATGTTATAATTCTGTGTGGTACAATATAGTTTTAAGCATTGTACATTGTGGATTATACCTGCAGATTTATACATATTGGGGCAAATAGAGCACCAAATATTTAATGATATTCTTGATTGCTTACATTCCTAAAAAAGAATGTAATTACATGTTCAAACCAACAAGTTAACTTGATTTACATTTTCCTTCTCACTCAGTTTGGTTGCTATCTAGATTTTTTTTTTTTTAATTTAACCCTATGCCCAAATATGAGTCACTAAGGCAAAAGATTAAGGGAAAAAAGTACACCTAATAGAATACTTTGAATACTGACCAACAAAGATTGTATAGTATTTTCTTACAGTTAAGGTTATAGATTACATTTAAAAAAAATTTAAAAAGACAATACTGTGGTGTCAGAAAGATAGTATTCTTTATGGTATCTGAAAAGCAAGCTTATTTTATATTGAATTATTGTACAGATGGGCATTATCCAAAATGTCTTGTACTCACTCCAGTGCAAAGCTGTAGAAAGATAACCATTTGGTACCTTCCGGTGGCCCTTTCAGGGACTTTTCTGGGTAGAAAATCTAATGATTGAGAAAATGTTGATATTGATAACTCAGACATTATTTATCTTAGTTAAGAAGCGTTGAGTTTGTGGGACTAGACGCAGATTGAAAAGTCTTTCTTATTTATTATACTTTAAGTTCTAGGGTACATGTGCACATCGTGCAGGTTTGTTACATATGTATACATGTGCCATGTTGGTGTGCTGCACCCATTAACTCATCATTTACATTAGGTATCTCTCCTAATGCTATCCCTCCCCCCTCACCCCACCCCACGACAGGCCCCGGGGTGTGATGTTCCCCTCCCTGTGTCCAAGTGTTCTCATTGTTCAATTCCTTCCTATGAGTGAGAACATGTGGTGTTTGATTTTCTGTCCTTGTGATAGTTTGCTCAGAATGATGGTTTCCAGCTTCATCCATGTCCCTGCAAGGGACATAAAGTCATCCGTTTTTCTGGCTGCATAGTATTCCATGATGTATATGTGCCACATTTTCTTAATCCAGTCTATCATTGATGGACATTTGGGTTGGTTCCAAGTCTTTGCTATTGTGAATAGTGCCACAATAAACATACGTGTGCATGTGTCTTTATGGCAGCATGATTTATAATCCTTTGGGTATATACCCAGTAATGGGATCGCTGGGTCAAATGATATTTCTAGTTCTAGATCCTTGAGGAATCGCCACACTGTCTTCCATGATGGTTGAACTAGTTTACACTCCCACCAACAGTGTAAAAGCATTCCTATTCCTCCACATCCTCTCCAGCATCTGTTGTTTCCTGACTTTTTAATGATTGCCTTACTAACTGGTGTGAGATGGTATCTCATTGTGGTTTTGATTTGCATTTCTCTGATGACCAGTGTAGATGAGCATTTTTTCATGTGTCTGTTGGCTGCATAAATGTCTTCTTTTGAGAAGTATCTGTTCATATCCTTTGCCCACTTTTTGATGGGGTTGTTTGATTTTTTCTTGAAAATTTAAGTTCTTGAAAGTTTAAGTTCTTTGTAGATTCTGGATATTAGCCCTTTGCCAGATAGGTAAATTGCAAAAATTTTCTCCCATTCTGTAGGTTGCCTGTTCACTCTGATGGTAGTTTCTTTTGCTGTGCAGAAGCTCTTTAGTTTAATTAGATCCCATTTGTCTATTTTGACTTTTGTTGCCATTGCTATTGGTGTTTTAGTCATGAAGTCCTTGCCCATGCTTATGTCCTGAATGGTATTGCCTAGGTTTTCTTCTAGGCTTTTTATGGTTTTAGGTCTAACATTTAAGTCTTTAATCCATCTTGAAATAATTTTTGTATAAGGTATAAGGAAGGGATCCAGTTTCAGCTTTCTACATATGGCTAGCCAGTTTTCTCAGCACCATGTATTAAATAGGGAATCCTTTCCCCATTGCTTGTTTTTGTCAGGTTTGTCAAAGATCAGATGGTTGTTGATGTGTGGTGTTATTTCTGAGGCCTCTGTTCTGTTCCATTGGTCTATATCTCTGTTTTGGTACCAGTACCATGCTGTTTTGGTTACTGTAGCCTTGTAGTATAGTTTGAAGTCAGGTAGCCTGATGCCTCCAGCTTTGTTCTTTTTGCGTAGAATTGTCTTGGCAATATGGGCTCTTTTTTAGTTCCGTATGAACTTTAAAGTAGTTTTTTTTAAAAATTCTGTGAAGAAAGTCATTGGTAGCTTGATGGGGATGGCATTGAATCTATAAATTACCTTGGGCAGTATGGTCATTTTCATGATATTGATTCTTTCTATCCATGAGCATGGAATGTTCTTCCACTTGTGTGTGTCCTCTTTTATTTCGTTGAGCAGTGGTTTGTAGTTCTCCTTGAAGAGGTCCTTCACATCCCTTGTAAGTTGTATTCCTAGGTATTTTATTCTCTTTGTAGCAATTGTGAATGGGAGTTCACTCATGATTTGGCTTTCTGGTCTGTTATTGGTGTATAAGAATGCTTGTGATTTTTGCACATCGATTTTGTATCCTGAGATGAGGAGTCTTATTTTCTTTTCTTTTCTTTTTTTTTTTTTGAGACAGAGTCTCGCTCTGTCACCAGGCTGGAGTGCAGTGGCGCGATCTCGGCTCACTGCAAGCTCCGCCTCCCGGGTTCACGCCATTCTCCCGCCCCAGCCTCTCCGAGTAACTGGGACTACAGGCGCCTGCCACCACGCCCAGCTAATTTTTTTTTTTTTTTTTTTTTTTTTTTTTTAGTAGAGATGGGGTTTCACTGTGGTCTGGATCTCTTGACCTCGTGATCCTCCCGCCTTGGCCTCCCAAAGTGCTGGGATTACAAGCATGAGCCACCGCGCCCGGCCGAAAAGTCTTTATTTTCTAATATAAATGTTGGGATGCTTAGGGATCTCTGTGTTGTTGAAATGAAGTGTTTGTTTTTTTCTTGAGCCCCTTATGGACAAGGGTGTATGACCTGTCCAACTTGGTGTTTTGGGCATATGTAGGTGTCTTCCTATTGTGCCCTATTAGGCATTCAAACATACTTATTGGTTGATTGATAAATTCTTGTCCACGCTGTTTTCCTCAGTTGGATAGTTTCAGTTCCACATCTAGTTAAACAATCTCAGAAGATTAGGTAAAATTGTGCAGTTATTACAAAAAATGCATATTTAATATCTGTTTTTTCATTTATGTTGTTTTGGGAGCCAGTTTTTAAAAAAGACGTAATACTCTTTCATTATTTATGCAGTTTCCTATCTTTTTGGAGAATCATTGTAATTTTTTTGCCATTGAGTATGTTGGTATCTGACTCAGAAAGGGAAGAAATACTGAAATTACAGTGGATGAGACTTAATTTCTCATTTCCTGCTAACCAGGTTACTACAGGTGTACCAATTATGGGCAAGCATCTATCTAGACAGATAAAGTAGGATAGATTTAGGAGTCATCTTCTAATGGTTTGGTATATTGGTATATTGCTCTCTTTGCTAATGCTTTGCCTCCTCCAACTCCCTCTATCTGTACCTTTGAACCTGGAGTGATTTTTTTTCCCTTTTTGATGTGGAAGACAGGCTGACTTATCTTGCTGTTGAAGATAATATCATTTCCACCCATTTGTGAGCTGCTGTTATCTATATATCCACCTTGGTGCAGATTTATTTCTAAAGCTAGACCAGACAGAATTTTGTTCTAAAATATATCTTTTGTTACTGCAACCACAGAAACCCTGAATAATCTATACATCTTGCTATTGAAATCAAATGGATTTTTGAGCTCTAGAGCTCTGCTTACTTGGGTGTGGATGGTGCATTGTGTGTGGTAAGTATTTAGCAAATTAATGTTTGGCCTTGGTCTTATCCAGCCTTCCAGATGGAGTTGGGAGTGATTTCTCTGAGAAATAGAAGCATCTTCTCAGTAAAGATACATTTTTACTTTGAGTCTATTTATCAAACTTTCCTCTGTGCTAGTATGGTCTTTCCTAAACAATTTCTTCTTATCATTATTTTATATTCATTATGTGTGTGATGTTGTGTTAATAGACATGGTTCTGTAACTTAGAAAGTATCCTTTACCTCCATCTTCTACCTTATTTGTTTGCCTTCAAGGAGACAGGTTTGATGAAAATGGAAGAGTGTGGGCTAAGGTATAATGAGATTTGTTAGAGGAGGGAAAGGGGAATGAAAGAAGGAATTTTTTTATTTTGGATGGCTAATAAATTGCATTTTTTTATTATACTTTAAGTTCTAGGGTACATGTGCACAATGTCCAGGTTTGTTACATATGTATACATGTGCCGTGTTGGTGTGCTGCACCCATTAACTCGTCATTTACATTAGGTATATCTCCTAATGCTATTCCTCCCCCCTCCCCCCACCCCACGACAGGCCCCGGTGTGTGAAATGAAGGAATTTTTGAAGGCTGGTTTAGACTTTTTGGTTCTGGGAATAATGTCTAGAAGTATTAAATTGACATGGTCAAACTATTAATTGTTAATAAATTATTTTAGAAATACTGTGAGGAATGTTTTGAAGGAAGTATAGCCTGAGAAACTAAAAAATACTTAACCTCCCTCCCATGCACAGGCCTTTATAAAGGTTTTGGTGCTGTGCATTGGAATGCTACACAGGCTTTTCAAGATCTGGCCTTGGCTGAAGTCTCCTGCCACCTCTCGTAAGTTCGCCCTTGTGGGTTTGTTTTCTTCCTCGCCCCACTCGCCTCTTCCCTCCTCTCCCCTTCCTCCCACCCTTTCTCCCTTCCTTTCCTTCCTTCTCTTTCTTTTCTTTCTTGACAGGGTATCACTCTGTTGCCCAGGCTGCAGTGCAGTGGTGCAATCACAGCTCACTGCAGCCTCAGAGCTCCTGGGCTCTGGTGATCCTCCTGCCTCGGCCTCACGAGTGGCTGGGACTACAAGCATGAGCCACCCTGCCTTGCTAATTATTATTATTTTCTGTAGAGACAGGGTCTCGTTATGTTGCCCAGGCTGGCCTTGAACTGCTGGCCTCAAGCTGTTCTCCTGCCTTGGCCTCCCAAAGCGCTGAGATTACAGGTGTGAGCCACTGAGCCCAGCCAGAAATTACTTTAGAAATACTTTGAAGAATGTTTTGAAGCAAGTGGAGCCTAGGAGACTAAAAATTATTTGCCTCTGTCCGACATGCAGGCCTTTATAAAGGCTTTGGTGCTGTAGGTAGGAATGCCACACAGGCTCTTCAAGATCTTGCTTTGGCTTTAGTTTCCTCCCACCTCTCACAAGTTCACCCTTGTGGGTTTTTTCCTTGATGTCTTTCTTTTTTTCCTCTCAGCTTATTGAGGTATAATTGACACATACAAACTGTATCTATTTAAGGTGTACAATGTAATGATTTGATACTTGTATACATAGTGTAATGATCACCGATCAAATTAACACACCCTTCACTACACGTGGTTGCCCTGTATGTGTGTGGTGAGAATACTAAGATCAACTCTTAGAAAATTTTAATACAGTAATATTAACTATAGTTACTTTTCTGTGTATTAGATCTCCAGAACTTACTCAAAACTGAACAGTTTGTACCCTTTGACCAGCATCTCCCCATTTCCCTCACACTCCAGCTTCTGGCAACTACTGTTCTACTCTCTACTTCTATGGGTTTGACTCTTAGTCCACATATAAGTGAGATCATACAATATTTGTCTTGCTGTGCCTGGCTTATTTCACTTAGTATAATATCCTCCAGGTTCATCCACATTGTTGCAAATAGCAGGCTTTCCTTCTTTTTTATGGCTAAATAATATTCCATTGTGTATATATATCACATTTTCTTTATTCATTTATCCCTTGATAGACGCTTAGGTTGATTCCATATCTTGGCTATTGTGAATAGTGCTGCAGTGAACATGGGAGTGCAGGTATCTTTTCGAGATATTGATTTCATTTTGGCCTTATACCCAGAAGTGGGATTGCTGGATCATATGGTAGTTCCCGTTTTAATATTTTGAGGAACCGCCATCTGTTTACCATAATAGCTGTACCAATTATCTTTTGGCTTATTTTTAAAAACAGCTTTATTGAGATATAATTTACATATCATTAAATTTACTCATTTTAAGAGTATAATTCAGTGATTTCTTCGTAAATTCAGAAAATCATGCAACATCTCCCCAGTCTAATTTTACAATGTTTCCATCACCCAGAAAAGAAACCTTGTGTCCATTTGCAGTCACTTCCCCTTCCCACACCCAGCCTCAGGCAACTACTAATCCACTTAAAAAATTTATGCATAATAATTATACGTATTTATGGCATATAGTTGATATTTTGATGCATACAATGAATAATGATCAAATCAGGGTAATTAGGATATCCATCACCTCAAACATTAACAATTTCTTTGTGTAGAGAACATCCCAAATCTTCTAGATATTTTGAAATATAGCATAAATTAATGATAACTATAGACCCCCTACTGTGCTGTTGAACATTAGACTTATTTGGCTGGGTGTGGTGGCTCACGTCTGTAATCCCAGCACTTTGGAGGCCGAGGCAGGCGGATCATCAGGTCAGGAAATCGAGACCATCCTGGCTAACACGGTGAAACCCCGTCTCTACTAAAAAAATACAAAAAATTAGCTGGGCATGGTGGCGGGCGCCTATAGTCCCAGCTACTTGGGAGGCTGAGGCAGGAAAATGGCATGAACCCAGGAGGCGGAGCTTGCAGTGAGCCGAGATTGTGCCATTGCATTCCAGCCTGGGCGACAGACCAAGACTCTGTCTCAAAAAACAAAAACAAAAACAACAACAATAAAACAAGAATATTAGACTTAATTCTTTCTATATAACTGTGTATTTGTATCTGTTAACTGACCTCTCTTCATCTTCCTCTTCCTGCCATCCTTCCCAGCCTCTGATAATCATCATTCTATTATCTCCCTCCATGAGATCAACTTTTAGCTCCCACATATGAGTTTGAGAACATGTGATATTTGTCTTTCTATGCCTGGCTTATTTTACTTAGCATAATGACACCCAGTCCTATCCATGTTGCTGCAAATGACAGGATTTCATTCTTTTGATGGCTGAATAATATTTCACTCTGTATCTGTGCCACATTTTCTTTATTCATTCATCTGTTGGTGGACACTTAAACTGATTTCATATCTTGGCTATTGTGAATAGTGCCACAGGAAACATGGGAGTGCAGATAGCTCTGATTTCTTTTTCTTTTGGTTTTTTTTTTTTTTTGGTCTTGTTGGGGGCAGTGAAGCCAGCTTGCTTCTGTGCCACCATTTTGGAACCAAAAGTCTTTCCTTTCCTTTGGATATAATCCCAGCACTGGGATTGCTGGATCATATGGTAGGTCTGTTTTTAGTGTTTTTGAGGAACCTCCATACTATTTTCCATAGTGGCTACAGTTAATCTGCATTGACAGGCCCGAAGTCATCAACAGTATACCAGAGATTCCCTTTCTCCACATTCTTCCCAGCCTCTGTTATTTATTTTTGATAAAAGCCATTTTATCTGAGGTGAGACAATATCTCCATTGTGGTTTTGATTTGCAGTTCCCGGATGATTAGAGATGTTGACTATTTTTTTCATATACCCGTTGGCCATTAGTGTGTCTTCTTTTGAGAGATGATTATTCAGATAATTTGCCTGTGTCATAATTGGATTATTTATTTATTTTTGGTGTTGAGTTGAGTTCCTTATATATTGTGGCTATTAGTCCCTTGTCAGATGTATAGTTTACAAATAGTTTCTCTCATTCTGTAGGTTGTCTCTTCACTCTGTTGTTTCCTTTTGCTGTGTGAAGCTTTTTAGCTTGATGTCATCTGATTCTACTTTAATGATAGCAAACTACTTAGACTTTCCTGAGCCTCTTTCACGGCTCTTTGCCCTTTTACCAGTCATTTTATCTGCTTTCCCCCAATCAGCTTTTCCTTTCTCCTTAAAGAATCTCATCAATCCTCATTTTTTCCCTGAGACTTTTCCTGGTGCCCATTTCAGCCAGTCAACCCTTCCTTTCTGTGTACCATCTCCCTACCGTGGACTCGTGTTCTTACAAGGATTTTAATAACTTGTTGAGATATCTGTCTCTTAGGATTTTTGAACTCCCCAGTTGCAGGGGGGAGTGCCTTTCATCTTTGAGGTCGTCCCAGCACTTAGCAGGATACTTGGCACATAGCATGACATTAAGAACTGTTTGTTAGGCTGGGCACAGTGGCTCATGCCTGTAATCCCAGCACTTTGAGAGACCGAGGCAAGTGGATCCCAGGAGTTCAAGACCAGCCTGGCCAAGATGGTGAAACCCCATCTCTACTAAAAATACAAAAAAAAAAAAAAAAAAAAAAAGCGTAGTGGTGGGCAGCTGTAGTCCCAGCTACTCGGGAGGCTGAGGCAGGAGAATCACGTGAACCTGGGAAGCGGAGGTTGCAGTAAGCCAAGATCGCGCCATTGCACTCTAGCCTGGGCAACAAGAGCAAAACTCCGTCTCAAAACAAAACAAAAAAAAACTGTTTGTTGAAATGAGTTGAATTGAATTGTCATATTTAAAAACCTTCAAAAGTTGGCCAGGCACGGTGGCTCACACCTGTAATCCCAGCACTTTGGGAGGCCAAGGTGGGTGGATCCCTTGAGGTCAGGAGTTCGAGACCAGCCTGGCCATCATGATGAATCCCCTGTCTCGACTAAAAATACAAAAGTTAGCCGGACGTGGTGATGGGCACCTGTAATCCCAGCTACTTGGGAGACTGAGGCAGGAGAATTGCTTGAACCCAGGAGGTAGAGGTTGCAGTGAGCCGAGATTGCGCCACTGCACTCCAGCCTGGGCAACAGAGTGAGACTCTGTCTTAAAAACAAATAAACACCTTCAAAAACCATACCTTATTTTTTCCTTTATCCTATGCATCCTTGGGTTCTCAAACTCCTGCTGTAGTGTTTGTGAGTGACACAGTAATGACTTCTTTGTCTTACATTTTTGGTATCTGTATTTAGGTATCTAAATATTGAGATATTTATTAAAAGATACTAACACTTATTAAAAAGTATTGTTACTTTATTTTTATGCTTCCTTGCATCTTTAAAATACTGATGCTCTTTAGACACTTAGATATTTAAATTTTACTTTTAAAATATAAAAAATAGGCTGGGCGCGGTGGCTCATGCTGTAATCCCAGCACTTTGGGAGGCTGAGGCGGGTGGATCACAAGGTCAGGAGTTCAAGACCAGCCTGGCCAAGATAGTGAAACCCCGTCTCTACTAAAAATACAAAAATCAGCCGGGCGTGGTGGCGGGTGCCTGTAATTCCAGCTACTCAGGAGGCTGAGGCAGAGAATTGCTTGAACCTGGGAGGTGGAGGTTGCAGTGAGCCGAGATCATGCCACCGCACTCCAGCCTGGGAGACAGCCAGACTCCATCTCAAAAAAAAAAAGACATTGTTTGATATTCTCATAAATATGTTGGATGTTTTCAGAGATAGCATGTTTGATATTCTCATAAATATGTTGGATGTTTTCAGAGATAGTGTGGTCTCAGATGAAGATCTAATTGTATATATACTTCAGTGTGTTTACACTTACAGTTTGAAAAGATTTTTAATGCCATTCTTGAAAAACCTTTAAAGCAGAATTGTTTATGTATTTTCTACCTAGTAGAAATCTATTGCTGTAATATTTTCCATCCATTACAGACATGGCATAGCCATAATTTTTGTTTCAAATGACTGTTTCAAAGGGAGTCTGAGGGATGATACCACTCGGTTAAATTGCTTATTTAATTATAGTTGACCCTCTGTATCTGAAGGTTCTGCATCCACAGATTCAGCCAACAGCAGATTAAAAATATTTTTAAAAACTCAAAAGATAAAAATAATATAAAAATATGGTAAAACTATTTACATAGCATTTACGTTGTATTAATTATTATAAGTAATCTAGAGGTGATTTGAAGTGTACAGGAGGATGTTGTGTGTTACATCCAAATACTTCACCATTTTATATCAGGGACTTGAGCATCCACAGATTTTGGTATCCTCAGGGGTTCTGGAACCAACCTCTCCCTCCCTGGCCACCAGCCTCTTATATGGTAGGATGACTGGATGTGGTCCCCAAACGCATCTACCTATTACAGATGTTTCTATTTTCCTTATCTTTTTCTCTCAGTCTCTGATGATGGTTTTTCACTTTTCCTATTCATTGGTTGGGGTTTACCTCTCAGTTTTCAAGGAATTAAAACACTAGGAGCACCCCGTTTGGCTTTTCTCTTCCTCATGCTGGGAGCATTCGTTGTTTGGTTTTTGCCCACACCGATCTGCAACAGAGGCATATGAGTCTGTCTGGAAGCCAGCATTTTCTGTCTGTGGTATCCCAGAGTTAGATGGGAAAGGAATCTTGGAGAGGCTGGAGTCTTGCGCTTGACTTTGGTCACCCTCTACTTTATCTCCCTGTTTCCGGTGGAGCCCCCTCCACTTCTTCCACCAGTTATGCTTGGGGTCCCTGCATCCAGAGTTCCTCTAATTCCATGGCCCTAACCTGTCTACAGATGAGAACCACCTGGGGAAATTGTGAAACTACTGACAACCAGCCACACCTCATACCAATCAAACTTCAAATCAGAAACTCTTGTGGGACTCGTGAGTGTTTTAAAGTTCTCCAGGTGAGTCCAATGTGCAGCTGAGCAGAGGAATCATTGCTCAGATTGCTCCTCCTGTGACCGAGCCCGCACTACATCTGTGACTTCTCTGCTGCCCTTTTACTCTTGCCTCACTGCTCCCCGCAACCACGGCTACTTTGCTGTACCCTCTTTAATTATGCGTCCATCCTGAGGTATGTGCACCTGCTGCCCTCTGTCTGGAGGGCTCTTTCTCTTGTCCTGTGCATCACTCACTTCTTCCTTCCAGGATTCTGCTCTGTAGCAAAAACTGCCCCACGGTTCCTACCCCCTGGCCTGCTTCCTCTTGCACCATAGCAGTCATAACATCTGAGCTAACACAGATCCTCTTGCTTGTGGTTCCCCGATAGAATGTAAGTTCCGTGAGGGCAGGACTAAGCTTTGTTCCCTTGGAGATTTCTGGGCATCTAGAACTGAGCCTGGCATCCGGGAATTGCTTGCCCGATTATCAGTTGAATGAATTTCTATAGAGATTTTCTGCTGGTGTTGGAAGGAGTGTTATGTGATTTATTGTGTTGGACAGGAGATGAGCGGGAGTGACTAACTGCTCTTTCTTGAGATTTTTCAGCCCTACCTATGCCTCCTTTGCCTGAGCCTTTATTTTGGGCTGTTTTTCTAAGGTTCACATTACTAGGGCTGCCAAGTCAGTTTTGGCCACTGTCATATCTTCTCTTTGTCCTTAGAGATTTATGCTTCCAAAATATATATATCTTTAACACTTATTTGAGTATTCGGGAGGAAGTACAGGTAACATTTGTATTCCATCCACTCTGTTTAACCAGAAGCCGGGCCCTTCATTACTTCCTCCTCAGTTCACACACAGATTAATTCCATGAATTTATTGAATACTGACTATGTGCCAAACACTAAGAATAAAATATACAGTTCCTGCTCTTACTGAGGTTAGTAAACGGTGAATTTGGATGAAAAGAGTCAGGAATTCTTTTTATTATTCTTGCGATATTTCTGTAAGTTTGAAATTATTTAAAAATAAATATTTTCGGGCCGAGGGAGGTGGCTCACGCTTGTAATCTCAGCACTTTGGGAGGCCAAGGTGGGTGGATCATGAGGTCAGGAGATCGAGACTATCCTGGCCAACATAGCGAAATCCTGTCTCTACTAAAATACAAAAAAATTAGCCAGGTGTGGTGGTGTGCACCTGTAGTCCCAGTTACTCAGGAGGCTGAGGCAGGGGAATCACTTGAACTCGGGAAGTGGAGGTTGCAGTGAGCCGAGACTATGCCACTGCACTCCAGCCTGGTGACAGAGCGAGACTCTGTTTCCAAAAAAACCCAAAAAACAAAACATTTTCTAAGAGTGCACCAAGCAGACCCACAAAATCATGAAGAGCCTCCTGTGCCATGCCAGAGATCCTGAAGGCCCTGTGAGCCATTAAAGGTTTTAAGCAGGGGAGTACTATAAATTTTGGAATTAAGAAAAATTAACTCTGAGTAGAAACTAGGATGGGTTCAGGGCATCAAGACTGGAGGAAGGCATACCAGGTAGGAGGCTTTGTAATCAGAAATGATGAAGGCCTCAGATGAGACACTTATGGTGGAGAAAAGCAGCTTTTCCCATAATGCCCATTTTATCAGATTCCTTTGGAGGTAAAGCTTTTTCTGTGGTAACATAACTAGCCATTATTAAGGGAAGTGGGCTTGTTCTTACAAGCGAAATGTCTCTTGTGGTTGTACCCAGAGACAAAGTAGTAGGATCTATGACAAGATTGACATTGCAATAAACAGAGAGACCCACCAGAAAGTAGCTTGGCTTATTGCCATTCAGGGAACAGTTCTGTGTGATTACAGACATTGCTCAGAACTGAATTCATCTGGTCTGGTGGATGCAATGCTGGAATCTGTACTAATAAATTTTTTGTAGTTATCTCACCCATAAATTTTCTGTTTCATTGGATAGCCTGTGCTCATTGCTGTGGAGAGTCTGTGCCTGGTATGCCAAGCTAACATGTACCTTAAGAACTTTCTATATATCTGCTTTAATGGAAAGACATTTCTATCATTTTTACTTCAAGGTTTTCTCTTTTTACAAAAGAACTTTTGGTGGTTTTTTTTTTTTTTCGAGACTGAGTCTCGCTCTGTCGCCCAGGCTGGAGTGCAGGAGTGCGATCTCGGCCCACTGCAAGCTCCGCCTCCCGAGTTCACGCCATTCTCCTGCCTCAGTCTCCCGAGTAGCTGGGACTACAGGCGCCCGCCACCACGCCCAGCTAATTTTTTGTATTTTTAGTAGAGACGGGGTTTCACCATGTTAGCCAGGATGGTCTCGATCTCCTGACCTCGTGATCCACCTGCCTCGGCCTCCCAAAGTGCTGGGATTACAGGCGTGAGCCACTGTGCCTGGCCTGGTTGAGTGTTTTTTAAAAAATTTATGTTGATTTCCATCCCACACGCAGGTATTGTTCTTTGTGCTTAACATTATGGAAACTTTGTCCAGAGAAACTTCAGTCTGGAGAAGTCCACTTTCCTCCTACAATTTAGCAGATAATTGAGGAGAACTGTGAAACTGATCAATTCACCGGACACATTATAGTTGCTAGCACTGAACTAGATCCTGTGGGTTTCTCTGATCTGCTCAGGGACAGGGATCATGGCCTAATTAATTTCTATATTCTTCTTCAGTTACCACAGTATAGTTGCTTGTTTCATAAATGTTTGTTGAATTGAGCAGGGGATGTGAGAGAAGTAAAAGCATTGTTCAGTGATCACATTCAGACTTATGTGGGTCTTTTAGGCAACTTTATTCAGTAGGTTCCTGTTGGATGTTGGCAAAATATAGTACTATCAGTCTTACTTGAAGATTTGAAACAAATGAATTAATTAAAAACATTTTTAAAAATTGTGACTAGGCCAGGTGTGGTGGCTCATGCCTGTAATCCTGGCCCTTTGTGAGGCTGAGGAGAGAGAATCACTTGAGCCCAGGAGTTCGAGACCAGACAGGGCAACATAGCAAGACCCTGTTTCTAAAAATAAAAAAGTATATAAAATAAATTGTGATAAAAAAACACAACATAGAATTTACCATGGTAACGACTTTTTTTGTTGTTGTTGTTTTGTTTTTTTTTTTTTAAGACGGAGTCTTGCTCTGTCACCCAGGCTGGAGTGCAGTAGTACAGTCTTAAGTCACGGCAACCTCTGCCTCATGAGTTCAAGTGACTCTTCTGCCGCAGCTTCCCAAGTAGCTGGGATTATAGGCGTGCGCCACCACACCTAGCTAATTTTTTGTATTTTAGTTTCACCATGTTGGCCAGGCTAGTCTCAAACTCCTGACCTCAAGTGATCCACCCACCTCGGCCTTCCAAAGTGTTGGGATTACAGGTGTGTGCCCAGCCTATTGTAACAATTTTTAATTGTACAGTTCCATAGAGTTAAGTCTAGAATTTGTTCATCTTGCATATCAGAAACTCTGTTATACAATATCTCCCTTGTTTGCCCTCCCTCCCAGCCCCTGATAGCCTTCATTGTACTTTCTATATTTATGAATTTGACTACTTTAGATACCTCATGTAAATGGAATAATATAGTATTTGTCTTTTAGTGACTGGCTTATTTCACTTAGTAATAATGTCCTCAAGGTTCATCCATGTTGTAGCATGTGACAGGATTTACTTCCTTTTGAAGGCTGAATAATGTTCCATAGTGTATATATACCACGTTTTGTTTATCCATTCAACAGACACGTGGGTTGCCTCTACCTCTTGGCTATTGTGAATTGGGCTGCTGTGAACATGAGTAGGCAAATACTCCTTCAAGATCTTGCTTCCAGCTCTTCTGGATAAATACCCAGAAACAGGATTGCTGGATCATATGGTAGCTCTAT
The DNA here is from genome assembly GCF_006542625.1 of Nomascus leucogenys. Classification (NCBI taxonomy): domain Eukaryota; kingdom Metazoa; phylum Chordata; class Mammalia; order Primates; family Hylobatidae; genus Nomascus; species Nomascus leucogenys. The sequence goes on from NC_044386.1 coordinate 67,403,425, forward strand.
TTTGAATTTTTTGAGGAACTTCCATACTGTTTTCTATAGCAGTTGCACCATTTTACAGTCCCAGTAGCAGTGCACTTTCTCTGTGTTCTTGCCGACATTCACTTTTATTTTGCTGTTAAAAAATGTGTTACGGTGTTGAATCTACATTCTGAATGAATGTTAAAGGTAAAACAGAAGGCTTCAAATAAATCATGATTTTTGTGGCAGATCTAATGAAAGGAATATAGAACTTTTGATAAGTCCTGAATGATAAAAGAAATCCTCAGGATATTGTAATTGAGAAGAATTCATGCACATATATAAAGATAAAAAAAACTTTGGCTGGGCGCAGTGGCTCATGCCTGTAATCCCAGCACTTTGGGAGGCTGAGGTGGGCGGATCACGAGGTCAGGAGATCGAGACCATCCTGGCTAACACTGTGAAACCCCGTCTCTACTAAAAATACAAAAAAATTAGTTGGGCATGGTAGTGGGCGCCTGTAGTCCTAGCTACTCAGGAGGCTGAGGCAGGAGAATGGTGTGAACCCAGGGGATGGAGCTTGCAGTGAGCGGAGCTCGCACCACTGCACTCCAGCCTGGGCGACAGAGGGAGACTCCATCTCAAAAAAAAAAAAGATAAAAAACTTCTTCTCAAAGCGGCATGTCAGCAAATACAACTTCATTTAAACACTTAGTACCATGGTTGTTGAGTAGACATCTCGAATTGTGTCAATAACATAAGACTTTCTAAAAGTGATACATTTTGAATGGGAGCTTGAAGGGAGATGGTGTGAATTGACAGCAAGAGAAGTGGGCATTAATATAAAGAAAAATGTGATCTTAAAATTATACAAACATAGAATTTGACAACGGGAGCTAAGATTCAATGCTTTCTCTTCTCTATTTAGTAATAGCTGTAATTGGAAACAGTAACTGAGTTTATTTAATGAGGACAGATTAATTTTTTTGTGATTTTCATTGAGATTTGACAGTAAGTCTTCAAGTGCTGTAACGATTTGTGTCACAGAATCCCTAGAAAGGATTCAAAGCTTACTTGATAAACACCATTTTGTTATCTAACCTCCTAGGACTGAGTGTTTTTGATGTTTGTAATTTAGGGCAGGCTGTCCCTTTATTTTCTTTGTTGTAGACATGGCTACGTGTACAAAAGAACACTTACTATCAAGTATGGCTACGTGTACAAAAGGACACTTACTATCAAGAAAGCAAACACTGGAAAGCTGAAGTGTGTAAATAGCTAACAACGTGTTCTACTTGTACAAGTATTGCCTATCCTCTGCAAATCTAAGTCAACCTTCAAGCAATGACGTTTTCCATATGAATGTGGAGTGTAAGACTATTGTCCCATAAGTTCTATGTTTTTTTTTGTTTTTAATAGATTTTCTTCTTTCATAGGATATATCTTAAGGCTTGTCATCTTCAGTTTTTATTTCCCTTATTTTGCTGGTAATTTAAATTATTCTCACTTTGTATTTTAATTACCTTTTGCTTAAAAGTTTATTTTTGTTTTTAATGTAAACTGTGCAGTTCCCAAACTGAAACTAGAACAACCAGACAAGATATAAGTTATACTGTGACAGGATAATAGCAGTTTACATACTTGGACCAGACAGCTGGTGGTAGTGTTTGTCACATGTGACCATATTCTTTGATTGGTAGGTTTCGGTTGCCTGTGTCAGGAGGAAAGTCTTACTGTTCGTTTAACCTTAAATAGTTGGATGTTGGAAAATTAATATTTAGAAATGGATAAATGATTCTTTGAATGGTACAGTGTCAGAAGCAAAACAAAGAAGAATCAGTTTCAGTTTAGCTATGTGAATTTAATGTAATAACACATTTTGAGCAAATGCTTTTACTCAAGTACCTTCCAAAGTGAGTTCCTTGGAATACCAGTTTTATAGGGTGTTAGTAAACATTCTGTGAAGAAAGGGTGTTAACAGTCACATGGGTTGAGAAACCCTAGATTAAACAGTAGAAATCAGATTTCTTAACTCTGGGGCTTCTCAAAGCCTTTAATGTTTGAATGTTCATTGTGAATTGATTTAGGAATGAGGGATAACCTGTAGTGTTTCTGAAACATTTGTAGAATTCTTTTTTCTCCTAGCATCTTGTAGAACTAATACTCTGTTAAGAAACCGTGGAAAAATGGATTAGGAAGCATTTAGAGCAAGAGGTTTGTTGGAGGTTACAGGAGGTATGTATGGTTCGGATGAGGCTGAATCCCTATTCAGCCTAAGCGATAAGAATTTCACATCATGGCTGGGTGCGGTGGCTCATATCTGTAATCCCAGCACTTTGGGAGGCCAAAGTGGGTGGATCACGTGGTCAAGAGTTTGAGACCAGCCTGGCCAACATGGTGAAACCCCGTCTCTACTAAAAATACAAAAATTATCTGGGCATGGTGGCAGGTTCCTGTCGTCCCAGCTACTCAGGAGGCTGAGGCAGGAGAATCGCTTGAACCCGAGAGGCAGAGGTTGCAGTGAGCTGACATCATGCCATTGCACTCCAGCGTGGGTGACAGAGTGAGACTCTGTCTCAAAAAAAAAAAAAAAAGAAAAAGGAATTTCACATCTTGCAAAGACATTTCAACTAGACTTTATGTGTGCAACCTGCTTCCCAGTTTTATAGGTATGACTGGGATACTTTTATAGGTACTTGGCGACACAGTACTGGGGATGAGCTGGCCTGCTAATTAGTAATTCATAATATTGTATTTGCTCTTCACAACTTAGGGAAGAGCTGAAAGGTTGAGAAGAGGAAAAAGCAAATTTGTTTTATTGAAATATTTGGCATTACTCTATTTTGGAAAGTTAATAGCTGCCTTAATGGTTTTTTAAGATTGTTAGAAGGAAACTGAGCTGCAGACTTACATTACTTGTTCAGTCCAAATTACACTTTCCCCATCTGTTTAACAAAAAAATGCATCATAGCTTGGGCTGCTATAACAGAATACTTAAACTGGGTGGTTTAAATGACAAAATTTATTTCTCATAATTCTGCAGGCTGGGAGGTTCAAGATGAAGGCACCGGCAGATTCCTCCTGGTGAGGGCCTGCTTCATGGTTCCTTGAGAGTATCTTTTTGCTCTGTCTTCACCTGGTAGAGAAAGGAAGAAAGCTCTCTGAGGACTCGTAGAAGGAATGTAAATATACTTAACACTACTGAACTGTAAACTTAAAAATGGTTAAGATGGTAAATTTAACGTTACATATTTTCTACCACAATAGAAACAGTAAAAAGAAGGATACTAATTTCATTCATGAGGGCTTCTCCCTCATGACTTCTTCTAATCCTAACTACTTCCCAATGGCCCCGTCTCCTAAGACCATCACATTAGGGGGTAGTGTTTCAACAAATGAATTTTGGGGGGACACAAGCATTCAGTCTATAACAGAAGGCTTATAGAATTTTAGAGTTGTAGCAACTTTTAGCAATCATCCTATTTTTAAGATGAGAAAGCTAAACACGAGGGATAGTATGTAACTCGCTTTAATTCACAGCTATTTTAAAAGCAGGGTTTAGATTAGAATCCAGATCTGGTTCGTAGTTTGATAATTTCCATGGCACTTTGCAACCCTCTACTGTGGCAGTGAGTTGTCTCTCTCTGTTGCTCATTATCTATCTCTCTGTAAATATATTTTATTGTTTCTTTAGAGTTCACCTCTGTAGGGGATTTTGCCTTTAGCATATTTTCTTCAGTTGTATGTGTTACTCCGTAAGTAACAAGCGATACTGATTTCTAGCCTATGCTCATGTCTCCTAAAATGGTTCCATTTGATACTCTGGCAATTTATGAATTGTAATTAATTAATGAAATTTGTTTAAATACCATTGACCACATTGTAAATTCAGTGACAATTTGTATAGAAGTGAAGAAGAGGGAAGACTGAGGTTCTTCCTCCCTCCCTGCGGTCTCAAGGCTTTAGTGACTGGGAGAATGGCAGTGCCGTTGAAAGAAATAGGTGTGGCTGGGCGTGGTAGCTCACACCTGTAATCCCAGCACTTTGGGAGGCTGAAGCGGGCGAATCACGAGGTCAGGAGTTCGAGACCAGCCTGGCCAACATGGTGAAACCATGTCTCTACTAAAAATACAAAAAATTAGCAGGGTATAATGGCGGGCACCTGTAATCGCAGCTTCTCAGGAGGTTGAGACAGGATAATTGTTTGAACTCAGAAGGCAGAGGTTGCAGTGAGCCGAGATCACGCCTTTGCATTCCAGCCTCAGCAACAAGGGTGAAACTCTGCCCCCCAACAATCCCCCACACAAAAAAAAAAGAAAGAAATAGGTGTATCTGATGCTGTCAGTTTCGTAGGGAGCATGATGTTTGTGGTTAGACATCTGGAGTTTTTAAATTTATAACTTTATCATTTATTCTGGTTACGTAACTAATGCATTCTCTATTTTAAAAATTTGACCAGTATGGCATTTTGATGAATAAGGTGCTGCTGAGAGGTCAGGTATGAATGTCCAGCAAGTAGTTTAGATTTGTAGTTCTTTGTGTATTCTAGAACGAGTTGTTAATTTTTGGTTGGTTACATGTATGCAAATATTTTTCTCCCAGTCAATGGCCTGTTTTTTACTTTGTCTGTGGTGTCTGTTGCTGAACAGAGGTTTTAAATTTTATTTTTTATTTTTATTTTTTATTTTTTCGAGACAGAGTCTTGCTCTATCGCCCAGGCTGGAATGCAGTGGCACGATCTCGGCTCACTGCAAGCTCCGCCTTCTGGGTTCACGCCATTCTCCTGCCTCAGTCTCCCTAGTAGCTGATACTACAGGTGCCCACGACCACGCCCTGCTAATTTTTTGTATTTTTAGTAGAGACGGGGTTTCACAGTGTTAGCCAGGATGGTCTCGATCTCCTGACCTCATGATCTGCCCACCTCCCAAAGTGCTGGGATTACAGGCATGAGCCACCGCGCCTGGCCAGGTTTTAAATTTTATAGTAATCATATTTGTCCACATTTCCCTTTATTATTTCAGACCTGTTGCTTCAAGAAATCCTTCTTTCCCCCTAAGATATTATGACTATGATTCCTTTATTTTAAATAGTTCATGATTTTTTATTATGATTATGATTCCTTTATTTTAAATAGTTGAACTTTCATATTTAGTACTTTAATTGGAATTCTTTTTCTTTCTTTTTTTTTTTTTTTTTTGGTGAAGTGGGGATTTGTATTAGCTCAGGCTGCTGTAAATACCATAGACTGGATGACTTAAACAACATAAATTTATTTTCTTACAGTTCTGGAGACTGGAAGTCTATGATCAAGGTACCAGCAGGGTTGTTGTCTGGTGAGGGCTCTCTCATTTGGTTTACAGACAGCTACCTTCTCCCTGTGCTCACAGGGCAGAAATAGTGAGGAAACTCTCTGGTGTCTTTTCTTATAAGGCCATTAATCCCATTGTGAGGGCCCTGTCCTCATGACTTGGTCTAAATCTGATTACCTCCCCATGTCTAAATACCATCACATTGAGGGGTTAGGGCTTCAACATATAAATTTTGGGGGGATACCATTTAGTCCATAGAAGGATTTAATTTAATTTTTTTTTTTGAGATGGAGTCTCGCTCTGTTGTCCAGGCTGGAGTGCAGTGGCGCAATCTCGGCTCACTGTAAGCTCTACCTCCTGGGTTCATGCCGTTCTCCTGCCTCAGCCTCCTGAGTAGCTGAGACTACAGGCGCCCGCCACCACGCCCGGCTAATTTTTTGTATTTTTAGTAGAGATGGGGTTTCACCGTATTAGCCAGGATGGTCTCAATCTCCTGACCTCGTGATCCGCCCGCCTCGGCCTCCCAAAATGCTGGGATTACAGGCGTGAGCCACTGTGCCCAGCCCTGATTTAATTTTTAAAATGTCGCCAACAGTTGTCCCGGCATCTAATTGAATCAGCTGTCTTTTTCCCAGTGATTTACAATGATAGAGTGTCTGTTTTTGGTGTTTTTTTTTTTTTTTTTTGTTTTTTTGAGATGGAGTCCAGGCTGGAGTGCAGTGGCGCGATCTGGGCTCACTGCAAGCTCTGCCTCCCGGGTTCACGCTGTTCTCCTGCCTCAGCCTCCCGAGTAGCTGGGACTACAGGTGCCTACCACCACGCCTGGCTAATTTTTTTGTATTTTTAGTAGAGACGGGGTTTCACTGTGTTAGCCAGGATGGTCTCGATCTCCGGACCTTGTGATCCGCCCGCCTCGGGCTCCCAAAGTGCTGGGATTACAGGCGTGAGCCACCGCGCCTGGCCCTGTTTTTGTTCTTAATTTTGATCACTGCTTTGTCTTTAATTATACCAATAGTACAGTCTTAATTATTAAAGTTATAAAATAAATCTTAATATCTGAGATCGTAAAACTCCTAATTTGTTATTCTTCAAAATTGTCTTGGCTATTAGTGGCCCTTTCTTCTCTTGTGTGAATTTTAGGAGAAGTTGATTAAATCACTCATACACACACCACAGACACACACAAAACAAGACCAAAGTCCCCAAATGTATAGATTCTGTTTGTATTTACATTGTGATGAATGATTTGGGGAGAACTGACTTCTTTACAATATTGTGTTTTCTCAGCCATGATCATGGCAAATTTCTCCATTTATTTATTCAGTTCTTTTATATTGTAGAATAATATGTTGTTATTGTTTCCATGAGTCTTTGACATATTTTATTCTCAGGTACTTTATAGTTTTTTTGATATAACGCACAGGATTGCTTATCAATTATACTTTCTGGTCATCAGAGGAACATATCTGATCCAGTAACCTTATGAACTCTCATATTAATCCTTGCAGTTTGTCTGCAGATGCTTTTGCATTTTTCCATGTAGTCTGCTTTGTCTGTATGCAGAGTCAGTTTTGTTTCTCCCTTTCTACTATTGATCTTTTTCTTATCACACTAGATTTTGCATGATGCTGAATAGAGGCAGTGATAGAGGCCATCCTTGTTTTTTGTTTTGTTTTGTTTTTGTTTTTGTTTTTACTTTAGTGGGAATGCCTCTAAAATCTCACCATGATATGAAATGTTTGCTGTTTGTTTTTATAGCTGTTACCAGTTTAAGAAAGTTCCCTTCTATTCATATTTTTGCTTTTTTAAATCTTGAAATCGATTCATTTTATGATTGTTTTCTGTAAATTAAAAGGTTATTCTTTGGTATATTTCTTGCCTGAAGTACACGGTTACAAAACTAAATGAATGAACATATATGTAACTGAGGGTAACTTTAAAAAATTAAAATAGTAAAGGAGTCCTCTCAGTCTTAAACATTTATAATCCAGTATAGAAAATTTGGAAAATACTCAAAAGCACATTAAAAGAAGTAAAAGTTAGTAATAATCACTCTATTTAAAATGTTTTCTGTTGATATCTTATGAAGTATAGAGATAGGCTGCCTCAATCTCTGCTTTCCGCTAGGTTACCACTTAACCAATTCATGCGTATTGCTGCTACCTTTTTTCTCTCGCACTTTCCATGTAGTCAGCATACAAAAAGTAGACTAATGAAAAATTTATCTACACACATATATAGCCTTTACAGAAATCCCCAAGTGGGATCATGCCATATATATATATATATATACACACACATATATATATACACACATATATATACACATATATATACACACTTATATACATATATACACACATATATATACACAAATATATATAGCAACTTTTCTAATGCAACAATATTTAATTGACATTTTCTGAGTTTAAAAAAATGCTACTTAGAGCTCCTTATATGAATTACAAACCATATTACAAACATTCTCCAGTTTTGGACTATTGCAGTAATTGTGAATACACATGTATATACATCTTCAACTACTTGTGCTAGCATTTTTGTGTGATAGAGTCCTAGAAAAAGGCCTGAGATGCCTCGAATTTTCCACGTCTTGAAAATCATTTTTATGACAACCTGTGGAAAGAGATGTTTTCAATTAAGTGTCTCAAGATTTTCGGTTTGTATATTGTGATTCAAAATAGGAGAAAGTGGAGCCATCAGAATACATTAGTCATGTCTACACATCAGTCCCATGGACTCATGACACTTGAATGGATCCTTCCATCCTGGGAAAGAGCCTTAGTGATCATCTGTTTCGATCCCTCTTTTCATAGATGAATAAGCTGAAAATCCGGGAGATTTTCAAGGTAAATAATACTTGAGACTTATAATATGCCAGGCAATGTGCTATCTGCTTTACTTACATCGTTTCATTTAATTCTTACCTAACCATGAAGTAGGAATTCTCATTTACCCTTCACAGTTGAGGAAACAGGTCAGAATTTAGGCAGACAACTTCCTCAAGGTCACACAATTGGAAAGTGATAGAGCTCAGGTTTGGAGACATATTTCCCTGATTCTGTAGCCCATATACTTTTCACTAAGTTACTTCCATTCTGAGAGTCTGTAACCAGGATACCAGGTAAATACATGATACTCAGATTGTTTCTGTAATGCTTTGATTTCACGATGTGAAGAGTTATACATAGTCCTCATGTACCACTTAGTCATCCTTCCTAGCAAGGACGTTAGAGTGCTGCAGAGACTCCACTTGACAGAGTTTGCAGTAGAGGAAACCAGCCCTGATGTTTGTGTGGCTCAGGATAGCTGTCCAAGGTGAGATAGATCAAAATAAAAACACAACACAAATGAGAAACTAACTTGGCGATAGATAACACTTTGTGTGATATTTCCCCCCCTCCCTTGCAAATTCTTTTCTCTTCTTTTGGTTCCTAGAAGAATTGCTTGGTCTCTAGTTGCTGAAGATTTTGTTTTTTGAGACTAGGTTTCACTGTGTCACTCAGTGGCACATTCATTGCTCACTGCAGCCTCAAACTCCTGGGCTCAAGGAGTCCCCACCTCAGCCTCCTGAGTAGCTGGGACTGTGGGTATGGCTAATTTTTTTTTTTTTTTATTGTAGAGATGGGGTGTTGCTATGTTGCCTAGGCTGGTCTTGAACTCCTGGCTTCAAACCATCTTCCTGCCTTGACTTCCCAAATGCTAGAATTATAGGCATGAGCCACCACACCTGGTCCTGAAGATCTTTTTAATCATAGTATCTTAATTTGAGTATGTAATAGATTGAGCCTCAGCAATGAGAACAGAGGGATTTCTTGAGCAAAGAAAATGCCTGTTTCAAACCAGTCTTTTTTGTGTGTGTCTGTGTGTGAGACAGTCTTATTCCATCACCCAAACTAGAGTGCAGTGGTGCGATCTTGGCTCACTGCAACCTCTGCCTCCCCAGTTTTAGCAATTCTTGTGCCTCAGCCTCCTGAGTAGCTGGGATTACAGGTGTGTACCACTCCTGGCTAATTTTTGTATTTTTAGTAGAGACAGGGTTTTGCCATGTTGGCCAGGCTGGTCTTGAACTCCTGGCCTCAGGTGATCTGCCTGCCTCAGCCTCCCAAAGTGCTGGGATTACAGGCATGTGCCACTGCACCTGGCTGAGACTATTTTTCTAACTCAGTTTGTACAGGCCCTAGCATAGTCTGTGGGTATGAGAGAAAAAGAGACTGGAGCTCCACTGGAGGATGCCTCAGTTCTCTCTCTCTCTCTCTCTCTCTTTCTCTCTCTCTGCTTCAGTTCTCTCTCTCTCTCTCTCTGTGTGTGTGTGTGTGTGTGTGTGTGGTGTGTGTGTGTGTGTGTGTGTGTGTGTGTGTGATTGTTGGAGGCCAGGCCTGGCTTACTTCCTGAGCCTAATTCAATTGGAGTGTTTCCATAGAGAGGGGGAGATACCATCTAGTCCAGTTTAGCATCCACATTCATTTCTCTCCATCTCCATATGGAGCTGAACAGATCACTCAGGTCTAACCAAGTTCCCTGAGAGCTTCGCAACCTTGTTACTGCTTTGGAAAGACCATTATACTCCAGCTTTGTGTAGAACAGAGAGACAAGGGCTGTCTTTTGAATATATTCCACTCTTACCTAACGACACAGAGTCATCGTGACCTACCTATAATAACCTTTGTGATACTGAAGCTGCCAGCATGTGAGGAGGGACATTCTTTCAGGTGTCCCTTCATCTTCATCTCTGATTAGTATATTCTGTTTGTACAGGCAATGCTTGATCCAGTAGCTTTCAAACGTTTTTGAATGGGATCCAAATAAGAAATAGTTTGTTTTGCTACCCCTTCTCCCACATATACCAGAAACAAAAGATTCATGAAATAAATCTTGCATTTACTGCATGCAGTGTTTGTTGTGTTCTATTATTTATTTCATCTAAAAATGCTGACACCCACTCTATTGATTTAACAAACCACTGATGTGTCAAGACCTACAATTTTTATTTATTTATTTATTTATTTTTTGTGATGGAGTCTTGCTCTTGTCACCCAGGCTGGAGTGCAATGGCACGATCTCGGCCCACTGCAACCTCTGCCTCTAGGGTTCAAGCAATTCTTCTGCCTCAGCCTCCTGAGTAGCTGGGATTACAGGCACCCGCCACCACACCTGGCTAATTTTTGTATTTTTAGTAGAGACCGGGTTTCACCATGTTGGCTAGGCTGGTCTTGAACTCCTGACCTCATGATCCCCCCACCTCGGCCTTCCAAAGTGCTGGGATTACAGGTGTGAGCCACCGCGCCCAGCCCAGACCTACATTTAAAAGTAACGCTGGCTTAAGGAGACCATTTCTTATTCTTCTTCATAACTGTGTATTATTCTTGTTACAGTTTAACTTCCTCATAGAGTTAATCTTGCAAAAACGTGTACCTAGTAATGTCAGTATACATAGAGTTGTCCTGGGAACTATGTCTGTCTTCATGGCACTGTCCACTGAGTGCACACTTAGAACTGACAAGATCACTGTATGACTTGTTAACATGTGAATCACTGGTGGACATGGAGACTCTTGCTGTTTTGTTTATTTGGAAATGGTAGTTCTGAACTTGCCAAATTGGGTATATGTTATTTAGTATATGTTACAAAAAAAGACCAAAGGTTTTCAGAATGTGTGTTTATTCTTCAAGGTTATTTCTTTCAGCATTGTAGTTTGATTGTAGTTTCTGATGCTGCTCTTAGTGGTTTGCAATCTTGACCTCATAAGATGCTCTAAATTTTCTGACGTTTACATGCTGGAAGTCTGTTCAAACCAGCCTTATAGAATGCTGGATAATACTGCTTATTGTGATTTACTTCCCTGGAGATCAAGCTCATCTTAGAATCAGGCCTTTCCACATGAATGTGAGGATTCTGGATGTTTTATTCTTTCTCTGGTCTCTGTCTTCCATCAGGGGGATGGTTTTGACTGATGAGCTATTTTTCCCAGTTGCAAATCAACTATACCTCTAGCTGTGAGAAAGGGATCTCTCTAATCAATTGGGTCTTGCCTTCTGCTTACTGTGTGAATTCTAATGATGAAGCTCTTTATTTAAAAAAAAAAAAAAAGTGAAATAAGAGAATTTAAATTAATTACTTGATTTTGTTGTAACACTTTAATAAGCTTAGTGAAAATATTCAGCATAGTTTGTTTTTGGCAAATAAATAAATTTAAAAGGTCCCTTAATTTGATGGTTATGTGTTGACTGAAATAAGTGCAAAACAAGCCCATACAAATGATCCTATAAATGGAATTAAATATTTAAATTTGTTATTGAAAGCTGCCTTTCTTAACAAGGGAGCATGGTTTCTAATTTAGACCATAGATAATTTCCTCATTGTTTGTATTGTATCCATCACTGGTAGTCATTCTAAAAGACAAAAGAAAAGTACCTACAGGAAGTTGTAACGTCTAATTTTTCTAAGGAGTGGGTAAAAATATGGGATCTGCCCAGAGAAGAGAATGTTTAGAAATCATGAAATCATTGTTACCCTGCAGTCACACCCCTTAGTAATCCTTAAGTGTTTTTTTTTTTTTTTTTTGAGACAGAGTCTCGCTCTGTTGCCCAGGCTGAAGTGCAGTGGTGTGATCTCAGCTCACTGCAAGCTCCGCCTCCCGGGTTCACGCCATTCTCCTGCCTCAGCCTCCCAAGTAGCTGGGACTACAGGCGCTCGCCACGACGCCCAGCTAATTTTTTGTATTTTTAGTACAGACAGGGTTTTACCGTGTTAGCCAGGATGGTCTCAATCTCCTGACCTGCCTGCCTTGGCCTCCCAAAGTGCCGGGATTACAGGTGTGAGCTACCGCACCCGGCCAGTTTTTAAGTTGTAACAGATTACTTTTCATTCTGAATTTCATATTGAACATGATAATCTTAATTTTGGGTACAGACTATTCCCATAACATTTTAGATTTTGTAAGAAAGTATATGTTGGCTGTTTTATGTGAAAAGAAGAGAGATTATTTAGCTCCATGTCTTTGAGAAAATAGTTATGGATTACAATTTATGAGTATTTTATACATGTTCACATTCTTTTGTATCATGTTTCTTTATGTCTAGGACCTGATGTTTACTTGGCTTAAACGGAACCTGAAATTAGTAGTTACTTAATAAACTCTCTTTAAATTAAATTTTTTTTTTTTGTCCTAGATGGACTCAAAATAATACTAGAGTAATGCTTTACTTCTTATCTTGGGTGACTAATGTCCAGATGGCATCCCAAATCAGGCCCATAATAAAATCTTCTTGGGACATGGTTCTGCTCACTCTTGGAGTAGGAAACGATAGACCAGAAGGATGGAGAAAGATGGCAGAAGAAGATGTGTAAAGTTATGGAAGGTATTTGTTAATTTTTTTCTATTGCTTTGGAGACTTACCATGGCATGCTAGAACAGTTTCCTAATCTGTTCGTCAAGACACTGGTGCTTTTATAGGGCCCTTTTGGTATTTCTCCACTGGATGAATGATTTGTAGCATTTATGAAGAAAGGACTGGAGGAATATTTTTTTAAGCAGCAGTTATACCAGTTATAATTGAGCATACTTGTATTTCATCAGCTGGTTATCATAGACTTTTTATTCAGTTCCCTAGTAGTTTAATGCCTTATGCTCCTATTTGTTCTGAATTAATTTCATTTCTTAGATATGTGAAGATTAAGCTGATCTGCTTCAATGTGTCTTTAGGGACACTGTGTTTCCCATGTATCACCTGCTGCTTCTCTTTAGCAGTAAAATTAAATTGACATTTGTTAAAGGATGTTTTGATCTATCTTTGAAAAGGGTAGTAAAAAATAATTAGTCACAGTAATTTTTTCCCCCATTTTGTGTGCAAATTTAGGTTGCTTGGTGAAACATTCTAATTTCGTAATGGTGGTAGAGAATTCTTGCTTTAGTTTTGTGGTTTAAACAGTTAAAAGACCGATGAATCCTTGAAGCATTTGTACTTTAGCAGCCTTGTAAACTAGCCTCCTTTACTTGGGTAGCTCACAAGGCCGGCACCAGCATCAGTCCTACAAAGTAGTTTACTCTTTTTCCCTTGGCCCAGAGGCTGGCCCTTGTCCTATCAGTTGGAAGACTGTCTACAGCTATGCAGTGTGGGCAGCTCACTTGAAATCATGACTCAGAATATGAAGTCAGGACTTGGGGAAGTATGACTTTAGCCTTCCTGGGTGACAGGGTTAACATTTCTGTGCCTCAGCAAATAACAGTCAACACACATACCATGGAGAGAATCAAATGTGTGTGGAAAGCAAAATGCCTCAAAGAACTACTGAGATTCAGGTGCTAAGGTGATAAAACACGTACATTTTATATTGAACATAGTTTGATATTCTAGGTCAGGCACCCCATTCTCCAACTCCATGGTTCTAAGGCCCCACCAAGAACAAATTTTCTATAAGCAGGAAGCAAGAGATACAACTATTTTGGAACTTAGTAAGAATTTTTATTCTGTTCCACATGACTGTCACTTTGAGTTTCTTGAGGCCGTTATGATTAGATGGGTACTACCTAGCCGGAGGTTCTCATCCCTAGAGTTCAGGAACATCTTAGGTAGTATTCCATAGTATTATTTCATACCATATCAGGGAAGGGGAGGAAGGAATTCTGCTTTATTTGTTATTATGTTGATTCTTGTCCATAAGGCAGGTGCCTTTTGAAGACACATCTGGACTGATTTTAGACCCAGGGCTACTGCATTAAAGGCCCTTCCTGCCTGGGAGCACCTCCCCATTAGTTTCTCTGTGACTCTTGGTACTTGTGCAGTCCCTCTGGGGAGGATGGCTGAGCTCCCTTTCTGTGTCAGCTTCTGGGTTCATGTGGCAATCAAGTCAGGATGGCTTACTCCATACATTCTTGCCCACCCTTGGATGCATAGAGCTCTATTTCCTCCTCTATCTCCCCCATTCAGTTGCATCTTGGAGCGCACTCTACCTGTTTACTGTTTCTCAACCTCAGCCTCAACCTCTTGTACTATTAATTAGTCCTCATAAGGCATTCTTCAGCCTTAGGTCTGCTGTCCACAGTATCTCCTTACCTCTGATACTTCCAGAACCACCTTTCCAGTAACTCTACAGCCCTCTCTGCCGTAGATTGATCCCTTGCTTTCTTTTAGCTTGCTGGCCAGGTTTCTGGTGTCAAATTTAGGAATGCCTTTCTCAAGTTTCTTTCATAATATGAACTGTAAGATTTCAGAGCTTTCAAGTTTTCTTGTGCAGGGACTAATCTTTCAATTTACAACAGTCGGTAACCAGTTTGTGTCTTTGTTGTAGTGGCTCATTATGAGTTTTATGTAACATTCTTTAATAGTAGTATTTTACTGCCTTACTCAACAGAGAGACTTCCATTTTGACAAGGTGTTGAAAAGAACTGAATCTTTAGCCTACAGTTTTACCCATGTGGTGGTTGGAAAAGTTTTGCATGGATTAGCTTCTTTATACATTCCAAACATGTTTCTTCTCCACTACCCACTTACTTCATCACCAGGCATAGTAGGACACACAGTAAGCTCTCCAGCCTGTACTGTTGTGTCCTGATGCTGAGTTGGCACAGTGGGCAGTGGGAATATTCCAGAAAGCTATTCCTAAACCAAGAGGGCCAGCACTGCAGAAACCACATTAAATATGTACCCAACTCAAATTTCCCCTTATCTAGACCCCGCAAGGTTCCAGGGCCACACCAAAGCCACCCTACATGAGGAAAAGTGTGACGTTTGAATGGAAAGAAAATGTTCTTAACAGATTGCAGTTAAAATATCTTACTTTTGCACATTCTACAAAAGTATATGACCATGTAATACATTGCTAGGGCCTCCAAATTCTACAGAAACGTGACCATGTGAATAGGTGCCTTGGGCCTCCCAAGGCCTTGGAAGGGGCCTGTGCAAGTGAGGAGCCCTGAAGCTTGTTCTGTTAGCCTTGTTGTAAATTGCCTCCAATCAGTCTGTGTCTTCCAGTAGAGAAATATCAGAACATCATAGCAAAGTATGGTTAGAGGCAGTGCTTTTTAGAGTGTTTTATACATATAGTTGGCACTGGAGAATCATTGAGATGAATTAACTATCATTATTATTGATAATTATTAACTATCATTATTATTGGTAATTAATTCATTTCAATGATTCAATGCAGACACTTTCCATGTACCGGGCACTGTTAGGAGCACTTAACATACCATCTCACTTAAGTCCTAGGAAATTCAATCTATTATTATTATTATTATTATTATTATTATTATTATTATTATTTTGAGATGGAGTCTCGCTCTGTCACCCAGGCTGGAGTGCAGTGTGGCATGATCTTGGCTCACTGCAAGCTCCACCTCTCAGGTTCAAGCCACTCTCCTGCCTCAGCCTCCCAAGTAGCTGGGACTATAGGCGCCCGCCACCACACCCGGCTAATTTTTTTGTATTTTTAGTAGAGAGGGGGTTTCAGCGTGTTAGCCAGGATGGTCTCAATCTCCTGACCTCATGATCTGCCTGCCTCGGCCTCCCAAAGTGCTGGGATTACAGGCTATTATTTTCCTTTTAAAATTATTTTTATTTTATTTCTAGCTGGGTGTGGTGGCTCACTCCTGTAATCCTAGCAATTTGGGAGGCTGAGGCAGGCGGACCACCTGAGGTCAGGAGTTTGAAACCAGCCTTGTCAACATGGCAAAACCCTCTCCTTACTAAAAATTCAAAAATTAGCCGGGTGAGTTGGCACATGCCTGTAATCCCAGCTACTTGGGAGGCTGAGGTGGGAGAATCGCTTGAACCCAGGCAGTGGAGGTTGCAGTGAGCTGAGATTGTGCACTCCAGCCTGGGTGACAGAGCGAGACTCCATCTCAAAATAATAATTTCTAAATTTTTTTTGTAGAGACAGGGTCTTGTTATGTTGCCTAGGCTGATTTTGACCTCCTGCCCTCAAGCAATCCTCCTGCCTCAGCTTCCCCAAATGCTGAGATTATAGGCATGAGCCACTGTGCCTAATCTTACTTTCATTTTAAAGAGGAGAAATCTGAGGCACAGAGATTCTAAATAACCTGTCAATAAATAGTAGCACTGGGATCAAAGCTCAGGCTCCACACTTCACTTCCTGACCACCCCTGCACTGCCTCTCAAATCCTAATAGAGCTGCCATGATCCCAATCCTCACAAGGCCGGGAAGTGACCTTTCCAGTATGCTTAGTAGGGATGTATTTTGTTTTCCCTACTTTAGGAGAGTTATGAAAAAGAAAAAGATTTGTAGAAGAGAAGCTAGAATGAAAGGAGCCATAAATAGGGTTCCAGAGAAAACTTAAAAATTGAGACAGGTTAGCCAGTGAGAGGGCTGGTTATTGAATAGCTGCTTAATTGCACTGTGTTTTCCAGACTCTGGGAAACACTTCTTTTCACATTTTTGATTTTTTGGTCCATATATGCTTTATGGATATATAGAGGCGATCTGGTAATGTTCCCCTGCCGTCTGAAAAACTATGTTGAAACCGTTAGCACAAATGAAAATGGCGTCTTGGAAAAACAGCACATACAGGGTTGCTTCAAGGATATCGCCCAATACCTTCATTTGCGGAGAAGGCATAATTAAGAGAAAATAGCTTAAATAATACAGGAAGAGTCTGATGAAACATAAGGAATGTTTTCTTAATGATCATGTTACAACAGTACTCCAAAAAGGGAAGCATAGGATTTCAGTATTTAAAGGTAAATAAAATACAATTCTAAAAACTTTCCATCTCAAGTAGGTTCAGAGTTGACTTCTAGCCATGATTTGAAATTCTTTCTCCCACTAAAGAGAGTATCAGCATATAAATTAACCTTACTGTGGTACCTTGTTGGATAAAAATCTTTATAATGCACCTCATTTACTACAGTCTTACTAGTTAGTATTATCAGCTCTCACCCATGCTGATAGGCAGGAATTACTTTGAAGTGTCTTATGCAATTAACAGCCATTAACCGGCACACCCATCTTAAAAGCACTGCCTATGGTTCTGAGGGTCCTAATACCATTGCAGTGCTGCCACCGCAGTGACTGGAGCACCAGGGAAACTATTGGCATGGAATGGCCCTATTTGTCCCCCCATTTCTTCAACCAAAGCATCTTCACTAAAGTCTTTAGCCAGACTTCCTTCTTTGACCACCAATTTTATCTTAGTTCTGTGGGTATCATATGAGCAATCCTGGTTTTATCTTATAGAAAGGAAGGTATCAGAGGGAGGTTGGGGTAGATGTCTCCCCATCTAATGCTAACATTAATCATTTATCCCTGGGACTTTGCAAAAAATGATGTTAGGTTGAGACAAAGTGGTACTTTTTCTTGTAAGTGCTTTAGGGAATCATAGGGAGGAAGGTACAGGGGCTTGTGTGGAGCCATCATCAAGTTGCTTTACAATAAGCCAGAAGACGTGTAAACACCAATATAGTTAACACAGAGTTTAATAAAGAATTAGTTTAAATTCTAATTTTGATATGAATAATTAAATATTTCCTAAAGCGAAATTTGGTAACATAAGGGTGTTTGTAGATAAGGCAAAAGGAGTTCTAAAAATACATTTACCCAGTCAGTTGCATTTATCAATCACAGTTGCAAACATAATTTGTAGTTTAAAATATATGTATATAATGAATTACATATATTATCTATTTAATTCAGAGTAGGTTCCAAATTTTCTCAATTATTTATTACCTATGTCTTTCTTCAAATAATGCCAGCAATTATGGGTCCTCGATAATAATGAAATATTCTACAGTTGAAGCAGGAAGGTACTCTGAAAGCTTACCTCTCTATAAATTAATGCTTCAAATAATTTAATACTTCAAAATGCTTTGAAAAACTCCATGAACGTATTTGATAAAATAGTATAAGACAATCATAGTGAAGCATTTTAAAATGATGTGCTGGCCAGGTGCGGTGGCTCACGCCTATAATCCCAGCACTTTGAGAGGCTGTGGCAGGTGGATGGCTTGAGCCCAGGTGTTCAAGACCAGTCTGGGCAACATGGCAAAACCCTGTCTCTACAGAAAAATCAGGAAATTCAGCTGGGTTTGGTGGCACACGCCTATAGTTCGGAGGCTGAGGTGGGAACATCACCTGAACCTGGGAGGTCAAGACTGCATCGTGCCAGGAAAAAAAAATAATTTTTTTTTTTGAGACAGAGTCTCACTCTGTCGCCTAGGCTGGAGTGCAGTGGCATGATCTTGGCTCACTGCAACCTCCACCTCCAGGGTTCAAGTGATTCTTGTGCCTCAGCCTCCCGAGTAGCTGGGACTACAGGTGTGTGCCACCACACCTGGCTAATTTTTTTATTTTTAGTAGTGGCAGGGTTTCGCCATGTTGGCAAGGCTGGTCTTGAACTCCTCACCTCAAGGGATCCGCCTGCCTTGACCTCCCAAAGTGCTGGAATTACAGACGTGAACCACCTTATTGGCTATTGAAAGATTCTCAAGAAATCCACCAAATTGTGCTGACTGGGTCCTGGGCAGTGCAGATTTAAAACATTTCCATCATTGTAGGAATTTCTGGTCAGTGCTGCTCTAGAGAGTTATGTTAAATCTAACAGCCTCTCTTATTGACTACCTGATAATTATCTTCAGGTGTCTAGGGTTTTGAAAATGACCTTGCCACGTCCATCTCACTTCCTCACCTATTCTGCATTTCTCTGAAAACTTCATCATACTTTCATGATCACTTTAAAACCTTTCTGTATTTTCATTCAGCTATTTCCTCTTTCTTAGAAATAGTTAAATGTCTCATACTATCTAAGGCTGACTCCTTAATCTCAGTATCCCTAATTCTGTCCTTCACACTTTTTTCTAATTCCTTATCATGCATTTTCACTGTCTCCTCGGCTTCCTTTCACCCCAGAGCCTGAGCTGCTGCAATTTCTTTAGCAAATTCTTTAATTTATTAGCTGCTTGCACTGGCATTGTAATTTCTACTTTCATGAACTCAATATGATATACACACACACTTGCAAAATGTACAACATACATTTTCCAGTACATTCGATAAGGGTTATCTGTTTCCAGTAAAAGGGTACTTTGTATAGTAAATGTAAACCTCTGCTCATATCTTCAGCATGAAACCTGTACTCTAAGTATGACTCCTAAAACTTCTCCAGCCTTCTCTTTTTCTTATTCAGTATAGGTACCCACAGCTCTTCCTCAAGCACACTGGATATATTTCTGTCTCCTCAATATTGTATACATCTTTTCCCCCGCCTAGAAGCACTGCATGTTTCACCTCTCTTTCTGCTTGTCTAAATCCTACCTTTATTTCAATATATAAATGCTCAGTATGTGCTGCTTTATATTCCTGTGCAGCTTTTTGTTACTTTTTTGAGGATGGGCCAGACCATACCCCTAGTCCTCTGAGTGCCTTGATTGCTTTAGGCACTCAACAAATAGTGGAGACAGAGATACTATGCATTAGTGGTCCCCAACCTTTTTGGCACCAGAGACTGGTTTCATGGAAGACAGTTTTTCCATGGGCCAGGAAAGGGGGGGATAGTTTAGGGATGATTCAAGCTCATTACATTTATTGTGCACTTTATTTCTATTATTATTACATTGTAATATATGATGAAATAATTTTACAACTCACCATAATGTAGAATCAGTGGGAGCCCTGAGCTTGTTTTCCTGCAACTAGATAGTCACACCTGGGGGTGATGGGAGACAGTGACAGATCATCAGGCATTAGATTCTCATAAGGAGTAGCAACCTGGATCCCTCTTAGGTGCAGTTCACAATAGAGTTTGTGCTCCTATGAGAATGGGGATGGGGAGTGGCTGTAAATACAGATGAAGCTTTGCGCACTCTCCCCTGCCTTGCCATTCACCTCCTGCTGTGTGGCCTGGTTCCTAACCCCTAGGAGTTGGGAACCCATGCTGTGTACATCATGGTGGGCAAACTACCACTTCAGGGCCAAATATGGCTCATTGCCAACTTTTATAAGTTTTATTAGAACACAGCTACACCCATTTATTTACTTATTGACTGATTGCCTTTGCACTATAGCAGCTAGTTGAGTAGTTACAACAGAGACTGTGTGACCCACAAAGTTAAAATAATTACTATTTAACTATTTACTGAAAGTTTGCCCATCTCAGCTCTACATTTGTAACTGCAGGCTCTCACAATTCCATGTCTTGTAATTTGGAAGTCACAGAATAAATCAAGTAATATGCTTTGAGGAATTAACTTATTACTCTTCATGAATGCATCTGCTTGACTATTATTGTAAGGTTACATGTGATTATTAAAATTACAGGAGTTAAACATATGTTTCTTTCTTTTTTTTGAGACAGAGTCTTGCTCTTTTGCCCAGGCCAGACTGCAGTGGCACAATCTCAGCTCACTGCAAGCTTCGCCTCCGGGTTGACGCCATTCTTCTGCTTCAGCCTCCCAAGTAGCTGGGACTACAGGCACCTGCCACCGCGCCCGGCTAATTTTTTGTATTTTTTTAGTAGAGACGGGGTTTCACCATGTTAGCCAAGATGGTCTTGATCTCCTGACCTTGTGATCCACCCGCCTTGGCCTCCCAAAGTGCTGGGATTACAGGCGTGAGCCACCGTGCCCGGCCAATATGTTTCAAGGATAGAATACGCAATTACTCCTTTTTACAATTTGTAAAACAATGTTTGGCTAAATCTTACATTACTAGTTCTTTTTTCTACCTAATAAGTTTGTTTCATTGAAATGGAAAAAAAGCATGGTAATTACCAAGCTTATCTCTCTCTCTCTTAGCTTATCCTATTTTAATGTAGTTTGCCTTAATCTTGTGAAAACTTTCTAATTATAGTATAAATTTGCATTCTTAAAATATGTGTTCTAAATCAGGTTAACTCAAAGTATTATTTTAAGTTGATATTCATTAAGTGTATATATATACATATACATGAGAAACTGATTAGAATATCTGTAAAACACGTAAATTCAACATTCATTTATTCATTCCTGATAAAACTTTGATTGAACTTTTTACAGAGAATTGTGGGTATCCTAAGGATTGAGCCACAGACACCCTTCCTCGCCCAAGAAAGAGCATAAGAAGTAAAGCAGAAGGCATATTTCATGAAATAAGCTGTAAGAAGAGAAGTCCTCTGAGATAATATAGATAATTAGGTTGTCACATCAGGAACTGGGTACCAGTGGCTTACACCTGTAATCACAGCACTTGTGATTACAGGAGGCTGAGGAGGGAGGATCTCCTGAAGCCAGGAGTCCAGACCAGCCTGGGCAACATAGCGAGACCCCATCTCTACAAAAAATAAAAATTAGCTGGGTGTGGTGGTACATGCCAGTAGTCCCAGCTGCTCAAGAGGCTGAGGCAGGAGCACCTCTTGAGCCCAGGGGTTGAGGCTGCAGTGAGTCGTGATCATGCTATTGCATTCCAACTTGGGCAACAGAGTGAGACCCTGTCTCAAAAATAAAAAATAAAAAAAGTGTCAAATCACATTTACAAGAATCAGCCCTTAGCTTACATCAAGGCTTACTAATAATGTTCATAAATACAAGTAGTCCTCAGGTACAGGACGGCCATCCATCCCTACTCTCCAGGTCCTCTCTAGCTGCACTAGGATGCTGTGGCCCAGATTTAAGGTACAAGGGCTTAGAAGCAACACCTGTGGTATGTTAGGAAGCTGTTCCATTAGGAATCATTTTCACTTTGTACTCCAGTGGTTGCATAACTTATGTGACATATTTTCCAAGGGGCTATACTCCATATATTGAAAGATTCCAAATTTTTTAACCAGAAGTAATCCTAGACAGATATGTCCTGCTAAAATCCATCGATAGGGACTTTCTTACTAATAAACACCATTGGATTGTTTGTCAAGAGATCTGACACTAGTATGTTTACAAGGAGAATTGACCAGGTTAACTACCTCCTTTCTTTATTTACTAGGAGTGTTTCCATAGCCCCCTCCTTGCCCTCCGCCCCCTGCTTTTAAGGAGAAATGAACTGTAGGCTTGCTGCTGACCATTTTTTCCAGTCTCTCTCTCCAGCCTGAGCAGAGACAAGACAATAATAATATAGCCAGGTCAGTTAGCATGTGTGCTGAGTTTTCTTCTGTTCTCTTTTCTTAAAGTTTGAGATTTGTGGATGTGCTTACATTTTGAGTATAATTCTTGTCTCTTCAGAATAGGAAAGAAAGTGTCCAAATGAGCCTTTCTGATGCTCAACCCTCATGATGTCATTGTTTTCTAAATATTCTTGTTGCCACTCTGTGGGATGTAGTTTAAATATCTTATCCCACCATCTCAAGGCAATGCACAGGCTGCTCCCAACTTACCTTTCCAACTTTCTTGGCTTCCATTTTCCTAAAGAATCCTCTTTGCCAACTATATATTGCTGCCTCTACCTCAAGTGTGCCTTCCTTATTTCTTTGACTTTTGGGAAGTTCCTTCCTCCAGGAATGCACTCTCTCTCTCACTCTCCTACCTGTTCTCTCAATTCGAGATTAAATCTCATCTGTTTTGAAAAACTCTATCAGTTTGCAGCAGACTCTTTTTGGAATTAGTAGTTACTGTCTGTGTCTGTCACGTGGAACTTGCCTTTCTTCTTAGATTGTGAGGTCCTTTAGGGTGGGCATATCTTAGGTGCTTAGGTGCAGTACTGCGAAGATTAATCTTTATTTACTAGGAGCTTGAGCTGTGTGTTGTTAAAATACTTGAATACTGCTACTACTAACTAATAATAGTGATGAGAATAGAAATTTTGCTTTGTGGAAAAGTGTTAAACAGTTATCAAGGGCACACATAAATTTACCTATTGAAACGCGAGGAAGGGCCAGGTGTGGTAGCTCACGCCAGTAATCCCAGCACTTTGGGAGGCTGAGGTGGACACTTGAGCTCAGGTGTTCCAAACTAGCCCGGGCAACATGGTGGAAACCCGTCTTTACCAAAAATACACAAATTAGCTGGGTGTGGTGGTGTGCGCCTGTGGTCCCAGCTGCTTGGCGGGCTGAGGCAGGAGGATCACTTGAACCCAGGAGGCAGAGGCTGCAGTGAGCCGAGATTGCGAAATTGCACCACTGCACTCCAGCCTGGGCAACAGAGCAAGACTTCATCTCAAAAAAAAAAATAAATAAATAAAAGGAAGTATATTTAGAAAAGTAATCATCAAACATGTAAGTGTTTTATGTACTTGCCACTGTGCCAGAGATCCAGAGATGAATCAGGTGTGGCCCTTGTCCTCAAGAGACAGTCTCATGGCAAGACACATATTTTTTCTTTGTGTTTTTAAAGTATTTTGCTTTGAACATGGATTACTTTTGTTATCAGAAAAGGAGCATGTTCTTTTAGGAGAAAGATAAAAGCATACTGGGGTTAAGATGTAAGTCAGATTTAGGAATGAGACTGCTATCAAAAGGAATACCGTGATATTGACAACAAGTAGTGGGATTGAGTGAAATAAGCCAGCCTCAAAAAGACAAATACTGTATGATTCCATGTCTATGAAGTATTGAAGAAGTCAAATTCATAGAAGCAGTAGAATGGTGGTTGCTAGGGGTTGGGGAGATGGGGAAATGAGTTGTTTAATGAGTGTCGTTTCAGCTTTGCAAGGTGAAAAAGTTCTGGAGATTGGTTGCAGGGCAATATGCATATACTTAATGCTACTGAACTGTATCTACTTAAAAATGTTTAAGTGGCACATTTTATGTTATGTGTATTTTACTACAATTAAGATTGTAGGACAAATCTGCATTGCATGGTTGACTCTAGCACCTGTTGCGTATAGAAGAAGATATCTCATTAATCCAGGGTTAGGGTTTTGCTGGGCCAGTGTAGAATAAGGTAACAAGGGGTACTATTGAGGGTAGGTTCACGTGAGTAGTTAGTTCTGGTAGAGGAGATGGATAGGGAAGGAATAAGAGGTTAGGAAGAGGTCTTGAAGAGTAGGCATACTGGGAAAATGCCAAAGACATAGGAGATTGTAATCAGACTAGGAAATAGAGGCTTGTGTGTATTCTTTGGAAGTGATACTTATCTACATTCATTATGAATGGAAATCTGTTGGATGGGAAGCTTCTTAATGGTTGATTCAAATTTTTTTGTACTTCGTGTTAATTTAGGGGATGAGGCCAAATACCTGGAATGTGCTCAGTGAAATTATCGGTTAAAGAATGTGTGTGTATTGTCACCTATCTGGAATTAGCATCCCCTACAGAAAATGCCTTTGGCTTGCTCTTCGTTTCCCTCGTGCTCTTATTCTAAGCCACACATTTCTGAGGTGTTTGCTGAGTAGTGGACAGAACTCATGTGGTTCATTCCTATACCCTTTTTGTTGTCTAAGGGGGATTGATATTCCACTGAGATTTGGGGATAAAATTATAGATATTGACTTCACCCTTGTGGATTCTGATTTCATTGCTTTTGGGTAGAACCTGGGCATTTCTACTTTTAATAAGCTCTTCAGATGATTCTGATATGCGCCAAAGTTGCATGACTGCTGTTTGAGAGATACTAATTTGTCCTTCTAAAGTTAGAATTGCCTTGCTAGATTTCCATTTTATATAACATCACCGTTACATAATGTTTTTAGACGTTATTGAAATTTAGAGTATTGAAAAATAAATTCTGGGATTTATTTTTCTTTTGCTAAGAAAATTTATGTAAACAAGATATTAGTATGGATTTTTTTCATAAAAACACAAAAGCACCTGTAATCTCAGCAGTTTGGGAGGCTGAGGTGGGTGGATCACGAGGTCAGGCGTTTGAGACCAGCCTGGCCAACAGAATGAAACCCCATGTCTACTAAAAATACAAAAAATTAGCTGGGCGTGGTGGGCGGGTGCCTGTAATCCCAGCTACTCGGGAGGCTGAGGCAGGAGAATCGCTTGAACCTGGGAGGCGGAGGTTGCAGTGAGCCGAGACTGCGCCACTGCACCCTAGCCTGGGAGACAGTGTGAGACTCTATCTCAAAAACAAAACAAAACAAAACAACAACAACAACATCAAAAAAGAAAAACAGAAAAGCAGAGGCATGGGCTATTTCATGTGTTTGAGGACGAGATGGCAGTAGCATTAACCTCTCCTTAAAAAGGTAGATTAATTTCCTTCACATTGAGGAAATTCTGTTTAGTCAATTAGGACATCATTTAGAAGAAAAAGTTTAATTATAAAAAGGATGCTGTAGGCTGGGCATGATGGCTCACGCCTGTAATTCCAGCACTTCAGGAGGCTGAGGCGGGCGGATCACCGGAAGTCAGGAGTTCAAGACTGGCCTGGCCAACATGGAGAAACCCCATCTCTGCTAAAAATACAAAAAATTAGCCAGGCTTCGTGGTGTGTGCATGTAATTCCAGCTACTCAGGAGGCTGAGGCAGGAGAATCGCTTGAACCTGGGAGGCAGAGGCTGCATGCAGTGAGCTGAGATCACGCCACTGCACTGCAACCTGGGTGACAGAGTAAGACTCTGTCTCACAAAAAAAAAAAAAAAAAAAAAAAAAAAGCTGTAATTTAAGACTGGGAAGACACAACATCAAATTTTATAAAATGCTTTTCTTTGACAAATTATAGCGATGTTCAACTAAATTAATAAGCAAGATTTAGAAAACTATGGCTAGGTTCATATTATTCGTTTGATTTTAAAAGTACATAGTAGGAGCTAAATGAGCTTAAAATTTATGGTTATTTAAAAGAACCTTCAAGCAGTTTTAAAATGTTGATTAATTTTTTTCCAGTCCTGCCAATAGCACTTGCTTTGCTTTTCTTAGATACATATGAGAATCTGCTTTTATATCAGAAACCTTAGAATGAAACAACTTATTTTTGTCTTTGTTGCATATTTTATTATAAAACAAAAAGTAGAAAGAAAAAAGTGAAATTAATGGTGCTAATGTATTTTATTGAACTGGATATATCCAAAATATTATTTCAACCTGTAATAACAGAAAAATAACTTTTATTTTGTACTAAATTTTTGAAGAATCATATATTTTTCTTTTTTTTTTTTTTTTTTTTTTTTTTTTTTTTTTTTTTAGGGCTTAAGAAGGCTTTATTTTTTTGTGCTTGCAGCAAACGAGACATTGATATTTTCTCAATTACCCTGACTGTGCTAGATCAAAAATGGCCATAAATTTTTTTCAGCCTCTCCCGTGAAAAGCTGGTGTGCCTTTCTCCTCCCTTCAAATCTGGCCTGGCTTTGTCAATTGCTTTGACCAGTAAAATGTAGTGGGAAGTGATGTATGACTTCTCAGCAAGGTCTTAAGAGGTCTTGCAGTTTTTGCTCCTTCCCATTTGGAATGTTTGTTTCTCCACCATACTACAAACTGAGCAGTCCTGCCAGATTGCCTGTGTGGAAGAGGTTAGTGCTTTTTTTTTTTTTTTTATTATACTTTAGGGTTTTAGGGTACATGTGCACAATGTGCAGGTTTGTTACACATGTATCCATGTGCCATGTTGATTTCCTGCACCCATTAACTCGTCATTTAGCATTAGGTGTATCTCCTAATGCTGTCCCTCCCCCCTCCCCCCACCCCACAACAGTCCCCGGAGTGTGATGTTCCCCTTCCTGTGTCCATGAGTTCTCATTGTTCAATTCCCACCTATGAGTGAGAACATGCGGTGTTTGGTTTTTTGTCCTTGCGATAGTTTACTGAGAATGATGTTTTCCAGTTTCATCCATGTCCCTACAAAGGACACGAACTCATCATTTTTTATGGCTGCATAGTATTCCATGGTGTATATGTGCCACATTTTCTTAATCCAGTCTATCGTTGTTGGACATTTGGGTTGGTTCCAACTCTTTGCTATTGTGAATAGTGCCGCAATAAACATACGTGTGCATGTGTCTTTATAGCAGCATGATTTATAGTCCTTTGGGTATATACCCAGTAATGGGATGGCTGGGTCAAATGGTATTTCTAGTTCGAGATCCCTGAGGAATCGCCACACTGACTTCCACAATGGTTGAACTAGTTTACAGTCCCACCAACAGTGTAAAAGTGTTCCTATTTCTCCACATCCTCTCCAGCACCTGTTGTTTCCTGATTTTTTAATGATGGCCATTCTAACTGGTGTGAGATGGTATCTCACTGTGGTTTTGATTTGCATTTCTCTGATGGCCAGTGATGATGAGCATTTCTTCATGTGTTTTCTGGCTGCATAAATGTCTTCTTTTGAGAAGTGTCTGTTCATGTCCTCTGCCCACTTTTTGATGGGGTTGTTTGTTTTTTTCTTGTAAATTTGTTTGAGTTCATTATAGATTCTGGATATTAGCCCTTTGTCAGATGAGTAGGTTGCAAAAATTTTCTCCCATTCTGTAGGTTGCCTGTTCATTCTGATGATAGTTTCTTTTGCTGTGCAGAAGCTCTTTAGTTTAATGAGATCCCATTTGTCGATTTTGGCTTTTGTTGCCATTGCTTTTGGTGTTTTAGACATGAAGTCCTTGCCCACGCCTATGTCCTGAATGGTATTGCCTAGGTTTTCTTGTAGGATTTTAATGGTTTTAGGTCTAACATATAAGTCTTTAATCCATCTTGAATTAATTTTTGTATAAGGTGTAAGGAAGGGATCCAGTTGCAGCTTTCTACATATGGCTAGCCAGTTTTCCCAGCACCATTTATTAAATAGGGAATCCTTTCCCCATTTCTTGTTTTTGCCAGGTTTGTCAAAGATCAGATAGTTGTAGATAAGCGGCATCATTTCTGAGGGCTCTGTTCTGTTCCATTGATCTATGTCTCTGTTGTGGTACCAGTACCATGCTGTTTTGGTTACTGTAGCCTTGTAGTATAGTTTAAAGTCAGGTAGCGTGATGCCTCCAGCTTTGTTCTTTTGGCTTAGGATTGACTTGGCGATGCGGCTCTTTTTTGGTTCCATATGAACTTTAAAGTAGTTTTTTCCAATTCTGTGAAGAAAGTCATTGGTAGCTTGATGGGGATGGCATTGAATCTATAAATTACCTTGGGCAGTATGGCCATTTTCATGATATTGATTCTTCCAACCCATGAGCATGGAATGTTCTTCCATTTGTTTGTATCTTGTTTTATTTCATTGAGCAGTGGTTTGTAGTTCTCCTTGAAGAGGTCCTTCACATCCCTTGTAAGTTGGATTCCTAGGTATTTTATTCTCTTTGAAGCAATTGTGAATGGGAGTTCACTCATGATTTGGCTCTCTGTTTGTCTGTTATTGGTGTACAAGAATGCTTGTGATTTTTGTACATTAATTTTGTATCCTGAGACTTCGCTGAAGTTGCTAATCAGCTTAAGGAGATTTTGGGCTGAGACAATGGGGTTTTCTAGATATACAATCATGTCATCTGCAAACAGGGACAATTTGACTTCCTCTTTTCCTAATTGAATACCTTTTATTTCCTTCTCCTGCCTGATTGCTCTGGCCAGAACTTCCAGCACTATGTTGAACAGGAGCGGTGAGAGAGGGCATCCCTGTCTTGTGCCAGTTTTCAGAGGGAATGCTTCCAGTTTTTGCCCATTCAGTATGATATTGGCTGTGGGTTTGTCGTAGATAGCTCTTATTATTTTGAGATATGTCCCATCAATACCTAATTTATTGAGAGTTTTTAGCATGAAGGGTTGTTGAATTTTGTCAAAGGCCTTTTCTGCATCTATTGAGATAATCATGTGGTTTTTGTCTTTGGTTCTGTTTATATGTTGGATTACATTTATTGATTTGCGTATGTTGAACCAGCCTTGCATCCCAGGGATGAAGCCCACTTGATCATGGTGGATAAGCTTTTTGATGTGCTGCTGGATTCGGTTTGCCAGTATTTTATTGAGGATTTTTGCATCAATGTTCATCAAGGATATTGGTCTGAAATTCTCTTTTTTGGTTATGTCTCTGCCAGGTTTTGGTATCAGGACGATGCTGGCTTCATAAAATGTGTTAGGGAGGATTCCCTCTTTTTCTATCGATTGGAATAGTTTCAGAAGGAATGGTACCAGTTCCTCCTTGTACCTCTGGTAGAATTCGCTGTGAATCCATCAGGTCCTGGACTCTTTTTGGTTGGTAAGCTATTGATTATTGCCACAATTTCAGAACCTGTTATTGGTCTATTCAGAGATTCAACTTCTTCCTGGTTTAGTCTTGGGAGGGTGTATTTGTCGAGGAATTTATCCATTTCTTCTAGATTTTCTAGTTTATTTGCATAGAGGTGTTTGTAGTATTCTCTGATGGTAGATTGTATTTCTGTGGGATCGGTGGTGATATCCCCTTTTTCGTTTTTTATTGCATCTATTTGATTCTTCTCTCTTTTCTTCTTTATTAGTCTTGCTAGCGTCCATCAATTTTGTTGATCTTTTCAAAAAACCAGCTCCTGGATTCATTAATTTTTTGAAGGGTTTTTTGTGTCTCTATTTCCTTCAGTTCTGCTCTGATTTTAGTTATTTCTAGCCTTCTGCTAGCTTTTGAATGTGTTTGCTCTTGCTTTTCTAGTTCTTTTAATTGTGATGTTAGGGAGTCAATTTTGGATCTTTCCTGCTTTCTCTTGTGGGCATTTAGTGCTATAAATTTCCCTCTACACACTGCTTTGAATGTGTCCCAGAGATTCTGGTATGTTGTGTCTTTGTTCTCGTTGGTTTCAAAGAACATCTTTATTTCTGCCTTCATTTCATTATGTACCCAATAGTCATTCAGGAGCAGGTTGTTCAGTTTCCATGTAGTAGAGCGGTTTTGAGTGAGTTTCTTAATCCTGAGTTCTAGTTTGATTGCACTGTGGTCTGAGAGACAGTTTGTTATAATTTCTGTTCTTTTACATTTGCTGAGGAGAGCTTTACTTCCAACTATGTGGTCAATTTTGGAATAGGTGTGGTGTGGTGCTGAAAAAAATGTATATTCTGTTGACTTGGGGTGGAGAGTTCTGTAGATGTCTATTAGGTCCACTTTATGTAGAGCTGAGTTCAATTCCTGGATATCCTTGTTAACTTTCTGTCTCGTTGATCTGTCTAATGCTGACAGTGGGGTGTTAAAATCTCCCATTATTATTGTGTGGGAGTTTAAGTCCCTTAGTAGGTCACTCAGGACTTGCTTTATGAATCTGGGTGCTCCTGTGTTGGGTGCATATATATTTAGGATAGTTAGCTCTTCTTGATGAATTGATCCCTTTACCATTATGTAATGGCCTTCTTTGTCTCTTTTGATCTTTGTTGGTTTAAAGTCTATTTTATCAGAGACTAGGATTGCAACCCCTGCCTTTTTTTGTTTTCCAGTTGCTTGATAGATCTTCCTCCATCCCTTTATTTTGAGTCTATGTGTGTCTCTGCACGTGAGATGGGTTTCCTGAATACAGCACACTGATGGGTCCTGACTCCTTATCCAGTTTGCCAGTCTGTGTCTTTTGATTGGAGCATTTAGCCCATTTACATTTAACGTTAATATTGTTATGTGTGAATCTGATCCTGTCATTATGATGTTAGTTGGTTATTTTGCTCGTTAGTTGCTATAGTTTCTTCCTAGTCTCGATGGTCTTTACAATTTGGCATGTTTTTGCAGTGGCTGGTACCGGTTGTTCCTTTCCATGTTTAGTGCTTCCTTCAGGAGCTCTTTTAGGGCAGGCCTGGTGGTGACAAAATCACTCAGCGTTTGCTTGTCTGTAAAGTGTTTTATTTCTCCTTCACTTATGAAGCTTAGTTTGGCGGGATAGGAGATTCTGGGTTGAAAATTCTTTTCTTTAAGAATGTTGAATATCGGCCCCCACTCTCTTCTGGCTTGTAGAGTTTCTGCTGAGAGATCAGCTGTTAGTCTGATGGGCTTCCCTTTGTGGGTAACCCGACCTTTCTCTCTGGCTGCCCTTAACATTTTTTCTTTCATTTCAACTTTGGTGAATCTGACAATAATGTGTCTTGGAGTTGCCCTTCTCGAGGAGTATCTTTGTGGCGTTCTCTGTATTTCCTGAATCTGAATGCTGGCCTGCCTTGCTAGATTGGGGAAGTTCTCCTGGATAATATCTTGCAGAGTGTTTTCCAACTTGGTTCCATTCTCCCCATCATTTTCAGGTACACCAATCAGACGTAGGTTTGGTCTTTTCACATAGTCCCAAATTTCTTGGAGGCTTTTTCATTTCTTTTTATCCTTTTTTCTCTAAACTTCCCTTCTCTTTTCATTTCATTCATTTCATCTTCCATCAGCGATACCCTTTCTTCCAGTTGATCGCATCTGCTACTGAGGCTTCTGCAATCTTCGCGTAGTTCTCGAAACTTGGCTTTCAGCTCCATCGGCTCCTTGAAGCCCTTCTCTCCATTGGTTATTCTAGTTATCCATTCTTCTAATTTTTTTTCAAAGTTTTTAACTTCTTTGCTGTTGTTTTGAATTTCCTCTCGTAGCTCAGAGTAGTTTGATCGTCTGAAGCCTTCTTCTCTCAACTCATCAAAGTCATCCTCCATCCAGCTTTGTTCCGTTGCTGGTGAGGAACTGCGTTCCTTTGGAGGAGGAGAGGTGCTCTGTTTTTTAGAGTTTCCAGTTTTTTTGGTCTGTTTTTTCCCCATCTTTGTGGTTTTATCTACTTTTTGTCTTTGATGATGGTGATGTACAGATGGGTTTTTGGTGTGGATGTCCTTTCTGTTTGTTAGTTTTCCTTCTACCAGACAGGACCCTCAGCTGCAGGTCTGTTGGAGTTTACTAGAGGTGCACTCCAGACCCTGTTTGGCTGGGTGTCAGCAGCGGTGGCTGCAGAACAGCGATTTTCGTGAGACCACAAATTCAGCTGTCTGATAGTTCCTCTGAAAGTTTTGTCTCAGAGAAGTACCGGGTTGAATGAGGTGTCAGTCTGTCCCTACTGGGGGGGTGCCTCCCAGTTAGGCTGCTCAGGGGTGAGGGACCCACTTTAGGAGGCAGTCTGACCGTTCTCAGATCTCCAGCTGCGTGCTGGGAGAACCACTACTCTCTTCAAAGCTGTCAGTCAGACAGGGACATTTAAGTCTGTGGAAGTTCTTGCAGAGTTTTTGTTTGTCTGTGCCCTGCCCCCAGAGGTGGAGCCTACAGAGGCAGGGAGGCCTCCTTGAGCTGTGGTGGGCTCCACCCAGTTCGAGCTTCCTGGCTGCTTTGTTTACCTAAGCAAGCCTGGGCAATGGCGGGCGCCCCTCCCCCAGCCTCGCTGCCGCCTCGCAGCTTGATCTCAGACTGCTGTGCTAGCAATTAGCGAGACTCCGTGGGCATAGGACCCTCCGAGCCAGGTGCGGGACACAATCTCCTAGTGTGCCGTTTTCCAGGCCCGTTGGAAAAGCGCAGTTAGGGTGGGACTGACCCGATATTCCAGGTGCCGTCTGCTTCCCCTTTCTTTGACTAGGAAAGGGAACTCCCTGACCCCTTGCGCTTCCCGAGTGAGCAATGCCTCGCCCTGCTTCGGCTCGCGCACAGTGCGCTTCACCGACTGTCCTGCACCCACTGTTAGGCACTCCCTAGTGAGATGAAACCAGTACCTCAGCAGAAATGCAGAAATCACCCGTCTTCTGTGTCGCTGGGGCTGGGAGCTGGAGACCGGAGCTGTTCCTATTCGGCCATCTTGGCTCCACCCCAGACGGGTTTCTCCATGTTGTCAGCTGGTCTTGAACTCCCAGCCTCAGTGATTCACCCGCCTCGCCTCCAAAGTGTAGGATTACAGGCATTGCCACATGCCAGCTGGCATAATTTTAAAAAAAAGAATGCAGAGAATTGCATTCAATTAAGAGCTTTAATCAAACCCATGGCCATGCCTATGTTAAACAAGGCTGAAACAAATGTTAAACTTTTAAACTAATTGTGTTAAAAGGAGTAGATATATACATACAGGTCAAATAATACAAATTTCAACATAAAATTCTCTATTAATGAGGAAGATAATAGAGACAACCAAACATCATTAATTTGGACTGGCGAGCTCATTACAGAACATAAGGGCTTGAGCAGATTTACATTCCTATTATGTTTTGCTTCATCTATATTAAAATTACCTTGCAGTATTTCTAAGACCACGTGAGGTGACTAGCATCTGCTGAGTGTAGCAAGTACAGTGAGCCTAGGATGAGATCTAATGCCAGTAACTCATAAAATTACCTTAAGTCATTCAAGTTCGTACATTTCCTGTAAAACTGAAAACAGCCTCTGAGTCATAATCAAATGATAAAGAATATAATTAGTCAGGATATTGAATATTTTCCATAAAGTCAGAACAAGGTAAGAATGTCCTCTCCACCACTTTCATCAAGCAAGAATACAAAGTAGCTTGAACCAATGAAAAGACCATTCCTTATTCTTGGTTAAGACATCTCAACAATATCAATGGATATAACCAGCGGAAACGCAGATCTGCTGAATCAGTGAAAAGACTGAAAATGGGAAATATGTGGATTAAAATATCATGTTCTTCCATAATTCTTTAAAAGACAACTGATCATGTAAGCAAAAATAACAACATTGTAAAGTGAGGTTCACAGCATACGTAGAAGTTAACAATAGCACAAAGCAGGGAGAGCAGATGAATAGAATTATACCATAGAAGGTGCTACATTGAGAATGGAGAGCGGAATGTCAGTTCTCTCTAAGTTACGTATAAATTTAATGTAACCCCTCCCATAGCAATGAGCTCTTTACAGTGGTTTATAGTTTTCTTTATAAAGTTGAATGTAAAATAAACATACAACAGCAGCTAGGAAACACTGAAAAGAAAGCCATGAGAAATACTAAACACATTAAAGCCTGTGATTAAACAGCGTGTACAATATATGCACAGATCCAAAGAATAGAATCAGAAGTAGACCCATACTAACTATGATAAAAGTACATCTCAAATCACAAAGATGACCTTTTTTTTTTTTATTTTATTTTATTTTTTTTTATTATACTTTAGGGTTTTAGGGTACATGTGCGCAATGTGCAGGTTTGTTACATATGTATCCATGTGCCATGTTGATTTCCTGCACCCATTAAAAGATGACCTTTTTAATAAATAGGACTGGTACAACCGTATAGCAATTTGGAGAAAGATAAAATTGGATGCATTCCTCACACTATATAGAAGAATAAACTTCCACATGCCTCCAGGATCTAAATATAAAATATGAAACTCAACAAGTACTAGAAGAAAATATAAATTCCTTTTTAACAGGCATATAGGGAAACCATACTAGATGAGTTATAGGATTGAACATACATGTGAATGCATTGGTACTGCTGAGTGCCAAGGTTCTCATCATGAAAGGGACATACAAACATGGAGCAGGAGAAGGCAAGAAAGATCCCTGTGGGGATGGACGAGAACTAGAAGTACTGGTATGAACTCATGATTTTTTTTAAAGTGTATGTAGAGATACATGTATGCATGCATGTAGTTCATATCAGTATATGTACATATATGTACACATAAATGTATTCCTTAGCTCTCACCATCTAGCAAAGGTACCTCATGTGCAATGCTCACACCTAGAACCCATATCTTGGTCTTTAAAACCATTTGCACTAAAAGGAACCAGGATTCCTGAGAGAAACGACTGATTTCAGGGTTGGGAAACAGCAGGGACAAGATGAATACCAGAAAGGAAGTACCCTCAAAAAATGATGGGGAACATGTCACAAATATACAGCAGTAGTTAAAAAGGGGCTTCCAACTGGCCAAGTCTGGGGCAATTTGATATGTGTTTTAAGTATAAAATACTTAAGAGGGGAGATGGGGGAAAAATGGTAGATAGCAGGCAGGACTAACTTGCAGCTCCCACTCAGAGCGGCATGTGGAGACTCACATCGTGAACTTTTGCTCCAAGAACTACTGCAGGAACATATAAGGAAAGCCAAGATAATCCACAGACCCTTTAAAGGAAGCAAGCGCATTGCTCCTGCAGGTCCCAGGAAACAACCAAAAAACTGTTGAGTGCCCAGAGTGTGAAAGTGTGAAAGGGGGATCGTCC
This sequence comes from Nomascus leucogenys, assembly GCF_006542625.1. Classification (NCBI taxonomy): domain Eukaryota; kingdom Metazoa; phylum Chordata; class Mammalia; order Primates; family Hylobatidae; genus Nomascus; species Nomascus leucogenys. The sequence continues at coordinate 67,438,549 of NC_044386.1, forward strand.
ACCCCCGAAGACACACCCTCACTGGGGAACATGAAGGTCCAGATCACAAGAGAAGAATATGACTTACCTGGAGCTGAGACAAATTTAGAGAGCCAAGTGAAATACAGGAGTAGAAGAAGCAGCAGGAAAAGCCATGTGGGCTCTTGGTCCCCAGGAAAGCCATTTCTGACTCTGTCTCACAGAGGTCCTTGGGGAAGGCTGCCAGAGGAACTGGGAAAAGACCACAAGGAGAAGGGAACTTCCAGCTGAGCTTTGTAACAATTTGGATAGAACTCAAAGTTTCCTGGACAGAACTCGGGAGAGGGGATGAATCAGGAGTACAGACACAGCACAGAAACCACAGCAGGTGGGGAAGCCTGAAACCTGAAAGCCCTGTTGGGTTTCTCAGCCAAGAGGCTGGTAGCCTGGGGTAAGTTCTCAGCCCTGCTCACCCGCGGCCTGGAAATAAACTCCATGCTGTTGGAGGGGCATGGTAGGAATGAGACCGGCCTTTTGGGCAACGTGGGAGCTGGGTAAGGGCTTGCTTTACCCCACCTTCCTGGTGACCTGCATGACACAGCAGAAGCAGCCATAATTCTCCTGGGAATGTAACTCCACTGGCCTGAGAGCCACACCTCCATCCCCCACAGCAGCCGCAGCAAGCCCCACCCACGGAGAGTCTGAGCTCAGACACGCTCAACCCTGCTCCCATCTGATGGTTTTTCTCTACCTGCCCTGCTAGCCGAGAAGACAAAAGACATAATCTCCTGGGAGCTCTAGGGCCCCACCCACCACCTGATCCTCCCTATACTACCACAGCTGACGCCCTCTTGAAAGCGCCACCTCCTGGCAAGAGGCCAGCCAACACAAAACTTGTGCAATAAACAAAACTATAACTAAGGACCCTCACAGAGACCATTTCACTCCCCTGCCACCTCTACTGGAGCAAGTGCTGGTATCTACAGCTGAGAGACCTGAAGACAGATCACATTAACAGGACTTGTGCAGACACCCCCAGCACCAGCCCAGAGCCCAGAAACTCCGCTGGGTGGCTAGAGTGGGAGGAAATCTTCACAGTCTATGCATCTGACAAAGGACTAATAACCAGAATTTACAAGAAACTTAAATCAGCAGGAAAAAAACAATCCCATCAAAAATTGGGCTAAGGACACGAATAGACAATTTTCAAAAGAAGATATACAAATGGCCAAAACACATATGAAAAAATGCTTAACATCACTAATGATCAGGGAAATGCAAATCAAAACCACAATGCAATACTACACTACTCCTGCAAGAATGGCCATAATCAAAAAAAAAAAAAAATGTTGGCATGGATGTGGTGAAAAGGAAACACTTTTACACTGCTGGTGTGAATTTAAACTAGTACAACGATCGTTATTAGTCTGTTCTCACGCTGCTAAAAAGAACTGCCAGAGACTGGGTAATGTAGAAAAAGTAAAGAGGTTTAATTGACTCACAGTTCCACAGGGTGGGGGAGGGCTCAGGAAACTTACCAACATGGTGGAAGGGGAAGCAAACACACCCTTCTTCACATGGCAGCAGCAAGCAGTGCCCAACAAAAAGGGGAAAAGCCCCTTATAAAACCATCTGAGCTCATGAGAACTCACTGTCATGAGAACAGCATGTGGGTAACTGCCCCCATGATTAGATTACTTCCCACAGGGTCTCTCCAGCAATACATGGGGCTTATGAGAACTACTATTCAAGATGAGATCTGGGTTGGGACACAGCCAAACCATATCAACCACTATGGAAAACAGTGGAGATTCCTTAAAGAACTCAAAGCAGAACTACCATTTGATCCAACAAACCCACTTCTGGGTATCTACCCAGAGGAAAAGTCATCATACAAAAAAGATACTTGCACATATGTTTATAGCAGCCCAATTTGCAATACAAAAACATGGAATCAGCCTAAATGCCCATCAATTAATGAATGAAGAAAATGTGGTGTGTGTGTGTGTGTGTATGTAGACACATATATATATACACACACACACTATGGAATATACTATATATATATACACCCATATACATATACACATATACACACACACACACACACACATATATACATACACCATGGGATACTACATATATATACACACGGAATTCACACACACACACGTATATATGTATATATATATCACACACATATGTGTATATATACACACACACCATGGAATACTACATATATATACACACATGGAATAATATACATATATATACACACATACACCACGGAATACTACTCAGCCATAAAAAGGAATGAAATAATGGCATTCACAGCAATCTGGATGGAACTGGAGATTACTATTCTAAGTGAAGTAACTCAGGAATGGAAAACTAAATATCGTATGTTCTCACTCATAAGTGGAAGCTAAGCTCTGAGGATGCAAAGGCAGACTCAGGGGAAAGTGTCAGGGGGAGGTGAGGGATAAGACTACAGATTGGGTACAGTGTACACTACTCAGTTGATGGGTACACCAAAAACTCAGAAATCACCGCTGAAGAACTTATTCATGTAACCAAACACCACCTGTTCCCTAAAAATTTATTGAAATAAAAAAAGAAAAATAGGAGCCAAGATGGCCGAATAGGAACAGCTCCGGTCTCCAGCTCCCAGCCCCAGCGACACAGAAGACGGGTGATTTCTGCATTTCTGCTTGAGGTACTGGTTTCATCTCACTAGGGAGTGCCTAACAGTGGGTGCAGGACAGTCGGTGAAGCGCACTGTGCGCGAGCCGAAGCAGGGCGAGGCATTGACTCACTCGGGAAGCGCAAGGGGTCAGGGAGTTCCCTTTCCTAGTCAAAGAAAGGGGAAGCAGACGGCACCTGGAATATCGGGTCAGTCCCACCCTAACTGCGCTTTTCCAACGGGCCTGGAAAACAGCACACTAGGAGATTGTGTCCCGCACCTGGCTCGGAGGGTCCTATGCCCACGGAGTCTCGCTAATTGCTAGCACAGCAGTCTGAGATCAAGCTGCGAGGCGGCAGCGAGGCTGGGGGAGGGGAGCCCGCCATTGCCCAGGCTTGCTTAGGTAAACAAAGCAGCCAGGAAGCTCGAACTGGGTGGAGCCCACCACAGCTCAAGGAGGCCTGCCTGCCTCTGTAGGCTCCACCTCTGGGGGCAGGGCACAGACAAACAAAAACTCTGCAAGAACTTCCACAGACTTAAATGTCCCTGTCTGACTGACAGCTTTGAAGAGAGTAGTGGTTCTCCCAGCACGCAGCTGGAGATCTGAGAACGGTCAGACTGCCTCCTAAAGTGGGTCCCTCACCCCTGAGCAGCCTAACTGGGAGGCACCCCCCCAGTAGGGACAGACTGACACCTCATTCAACCCGGTACTTCTCTGAGACAAAACTTTCAGAGGAACTATCAGACAGCTGAATTTGTGGTCTCACGAAAATCCGCTGTTCTGCAGCCACCGCTGCTGACACCCAGCCAAACAGGGTCTGGAGTGCACCTCTAGTAAACTCCAACAGACCTGCAGCTGAGGGTCCTGTCTGGTAGAAGGAAAACTAACAAACAGAAAGGACATCCACACCAAAAACCCATCTGTACATCACCATCATCAAAGACAAAAAGTAGATAAAACCACAAAGATGGGGAAAAAACAGACCAAAAAAACTGGAAACTCTAAAAAACAGAGCACCTCTCCTCCTCCAAAGGAACGCAGTTCCTCACCAGCAACGGAACAAAGCTGGATGGAGGATGACTTTGATGAGTTGAGAGAAGAAGGCTTCAGACGATCAAACTACTCTGAGCTACGAGAGGAAATTCAAAACAACAGCAAAGAAGTTAAAAACTTTGAAAAAAAATTAGAAGAATGGATAACTAGAATAACCAATGGAGAGAAGGGCTTCAAGGAGCCGATGGAGCTGAAAGCCAAGTTTCGAGAACTACGCGAAGATTGCAGAAGCCTCAGTAGCAGATGCGATCAACTGGAAGAAAGGGTATCGCTGATGGAAGATGAAATGAATGAAATGAAAGAGAAGGGAAGTTTAGAGAAAAAAGGATAAAAAGAAATGAACAAAGCCTCCAAGAAATTTGGGACTATGTGAAAAGACCAAACCTACGTCTGATTGGTGTACCTGAAAATGATGGGGAGAATGGAACCAAGTTGGAAAACACTCTGCAAGATATTATCCAGGAGAACTTCCCCAATCTAGCAAGGCAGGCCAGCATTCAGATTCAGGAAATACAGAGAACGCCACAAAGATACTCCTCGAGAAGGGCAACTCCAAGACACATTATTGTCAGATTCACCAAAGTTGAAATGAAAGAAAAAATGTTAAGGGCAGCCAGAGAGAAAGGTCGGGTTACCCACAAAGGGAAGCCCATCAGACTAACAGCTGATCTCTCAGCAGAAACTCTACAAGCCAGAAGAGAGTGGGGGCCGATATTCAACATTCTTAAAGAAAAGAATTTTCAACCCAGAATCTCCTATCCCGCCAAACTAAGCTTCATAAGTGAAGGAGAAATAAAACACTTTACAGACAAGCAAACGCTGAGTGATTTTGTCACCACCAGGCCTGCCCTAAAAGAGCTCCTGAAGGAAGCACTAAACATGGAAAGGAACAACCGGTACCAGCCACTGCAAAAACATGCCAAATTGTAAAGACCATCGAGACTAGGAAGAAACTATAGCAACTAACGAGCAAAATAACCAACTAACATCATAATGACAGGATCAGATTCACACATAACAATATTAACGTTAAATGTAAATGGGCTAAATGCTCCAATCAAAAGACACAGACTGGCAAACTGGATAAGGAGTCAGGACCCATCAGTGTGCTGTATTCAGGAAACCCATCTCACGTGCAGAGACACACATAGACTCAAAATAAAGGGATGGAGGAAGATCTATCAAGCAACTGGAAAACAAAAAAAGGCAGGGGTTGCAATCCTAGTCTCTGATAAAATAGACTTTAAACCAACAAAGATCAAAAGAGACAAAGAAGGCCATTACATAATGGTAAAGGGATCAATTCATCAAGAAGAGCTAACTATCCTAAATATATATGCACCCAACACAGGAGCACCCAGATTCATAAAGCAAGTCCTGAGTGACCTACTAAGGGACTTAAACTCCCACACAATAATAATGGGAGATTTTAACACCCCACTGTCAGCATTAGACAGATCAACGAGACAGAAAGTTAACAAGGATATCCAGGAATTGAACTCAGCTCTACATAAAGTGGACCTAATAGACATCTACAGAACTCTCCACCCCAAGTCAACAGAATATACATTTTTTTCAGCACCACACCACACCTATTCCAAAATTGACCACATAGTTGGAAGTAAAGCTCTCCTCAGCAAATGTAAAAGAACAGAAATTATAACAAACTGTCTCTCAGACCACAGTGCAATCAAACTAGAACTCAGGATTAAGAAACTCACTCAAAACCGCTCTACTACATGGAAACTGAACAACCTGCTCCTGAATGACTATTGGGTACATAATGAAATGAAGGCAGAAATAAAGATGTTCTTTGAAACCAACGAGAACAAAGACACAACATACCAGAATCTCTGGGACACATTCAAAGCAGTGTGTAGAGGGAAATTTATAGCACTAAATGCCCACAAGAGAAAGCAGGAAAGATCCAAAATTGACTCCCTAACATCACAATTAAAAGAACTAGAAAAGCAAGAGCAAACACATTCAAAAGCTAGCAGAAGGCTAGAAATAACTAAAATCAGAGCAGAACTGAAGGAAATAGAGACACAAAAAACCCTTCAAAAAATTAATGAATCCAGGAGCTGGTTTTTTGAAAAGATCAACAAAATTGATGGACCGCTAGCAAGACTAATAAAGAAGAAAAGAGAGAAGAATCAAATAGATGCAATAAAAAACGAAAAAGGGGATATCACCACCGATCCCACAGAAATACAATCTACCATCAGAGAATACTACAAACACCTCTATGCAAATAAACTAGAAAATCTAGAAGAAATGGATAAATTCCTCGACAAATACACCCTCCCAAGACTAAACCAGGAAGAAGTTGAATCTCTGAATAGACCAATAACAGGTTCTGAAATTGTGGCAATAATCAATAGCTTACCAACCAAAAAGAGTCCAGGACCTGATGGATTCACAGCCGAATTCTACCAGAGGTACAAGGAGGAACTGGTACCATTCCTTCTGAAACTATTCCAATCGATAGAAAAAGAGGGAATCCTCCCTAACACATTTTATGAAGCCAGCATCGTCCTGATACCAAAACCTGGCAGAGACATAACCAAAAAAGAGAATTTCAGACCAATATCCTTGATGAACATTGATGCAAAAATCCTCAATAAAATACTGGCAAACCGAATCCAGCAGCACATCAAAAAGCTTATCCACCATGATCAAGTGGGCTTCATCCCTGGGATGCAAGGCTGGTTCAACATACGCAAATCAATAAATGTAATCCAACATATAAACAGAACCAAAGACAAAAACCACATGATTATCTCAATAGATGCAGAAAAGGCCTTTGACAAAATTCAACAACCCTTCATGCTAAAAACTCTCAATAAATTAGGTATTGATGGGACGTATCTCAAAATAATAAGAGCTATCTACGACAAACCCACAGCCAATATCATACTGAATGGGCAAAAACTGGAAGCATTCCCTCTGAAAACTGGCACAAGACAGGGATGCCCTCTCTCACCGCTCCTGTTCAACATAGTGCTGGAAGTTCTGGCCAGAGCAATCAGGCAGGAGAAGGAAATAAAAGGTATTCAATTAGGAAAAGAGGAAGTCAAATTGTCCCTGTTTGCAGATGACATGATTGTATATCTAGAAAACCCCATTGTCTCAGCCCAAAATCTCCTTAAGCTGATTAGCAACTTCAGCGAAGTCTCAGGATACAAAATTAATGTACAAAAATCACAAGCATTCTTGTACACCAATAACAGACAAACAGAGAGCCAAATCATGAGTGAACTCCCATTCACAATTGCTTCAAAGAGAATAAAATACCTAGGAATCCAACTTACAAGGGATGTGAAGGACCTCTTCAAGGAGAACTACAAACCACTGCTCAATGAAATAAAAGAGGATACAAACAAATGGAAGAACATTCCATGCTCATGGGTTGGAAGAATCAATATCGTGAAAATGGCCATACTGCCCAAGGTAATTTATAGATTCAATGCCATCCCCATCAAGCTACCAATGACTTTCTTCACAGAATTGGAAAAAACTACTTTAAAGTTCATATGGAACCAAAAAAGAGCCCGCATCGCCAAGTCAATCCTAAGCCAAAAGAACAAAGCTGGAGGCATCACGCTACCTGACTTTAAACTATACTACAAGGCTACAGTAACCAAAACAGCATGGTACTGGTACCACAACAGAGACATAGATCAATGGAACAGAACAGAGCCCTCAGAAATGATGCCGCATAGCTACAACTATCTGATCTTTGACAAACCTGACAAAAACAAGAAATGGGGAAAGGATTCCCTATTTAATAAATGGTGCTGGGAAAACTGGCTAGCCATATGTAGAAAGCTGCAACTGGATCCCTTCCTTACACCTTATACAAAAATTAATTCAAGATGGATTAAAGACTTATATGTTAGACCTAAAACCATTAAAATCCTACAAGAAAACCTAGGCAATACCATTCAGGACATAGGCGTGGGCAAGGACTTCATGTCTAAAACACCAAAAGCAATGGCAACAAAAGCCAAAATCGACAAATGGGATCTCATTAAACTAAAGAGCTTCTGCACAGCAAAAGAAACTATCATCAGAATGAACAGGCAACCTACAGAATGGGAGAAAATTTTTGCAACCTACTCATCTGACAAAGGGCTAATATCCAGAATCTATAATGAACTCAAACAAATTTACAAGAAAAAAACAAACAACCCCATCAAAAAGTGGGCAGAGGACATGAACAGACACTTCTCAAAAGAAGACATTTATGCAGCCAGAAAACACATGAAGAAATGCTCATCATCACTGGCCATCAGAGAAATGCAAATCAAAACCACAGTGAGATACCATCTCACACCAGTTAGAATGGCCATCATTAAAAAATCAGGAAACAACAGGTGCTGGAGAGGATGTGGAGAAATAGGAACACTTTTACACTGTTGGTGGGACTGTAAACTAGTTCAACCATTGTGGAAGTCAGTGTGGCGATTCCTCAGGGATCTCGAACTAGAAATACCATTTGACCCAGCCATCCCATTACTGGGTATATACCCAAAGGACTATAAATCATGCTGCTATAAAGACACATGCACACGTATGTTTATTGCGGCACTATTCACAATAGCAAAGAGTTGGAACCAACCCAAATGTCCAACAACGATAGACTGGATTAAGAAAATGTGGCACATATACACCATGGAATACTATGCAGCCATAAAAAATGATGAGTTCGTGTCCTTTGTAGGGACATGGATGAAACTGGAAACATCATTCTCAGTAAACTATCGCAAGGACAAAAAACCAAACACCGCATGTTCTCACTCATAGGTGGGAATTGAACAATGAGAACTCATGGACACAGGAAGGTGAACATCACACTCCGGGGACTGTTGTGGGGTGGGGGGAGGGGGTAGGGACAGCATTAGGAGATATACCTAATGCTAAATGACAAGTTAATGGGTGCAGCAAACCAACACGGCACATGGATACATATGTAACAAACCTGCACATTGTGCACATGTACCCTAAAACCCTAAAGTCTAATAAAAAAAAAAAAAAAAAAAAGAAACCCCGTCTCTACTAAAAATACAAAATTAGCTGGGTGTGGTGGTGCATGCCTGTAATCCCAGCTACTTGGGAGGCTGAGGCAGGAGAATCACTTGAACCCAGGAGGCGGAGGTTGTGGTGAGCCGAGATCACGCCATTGCACTCCAGCCTAGGCAACAAGAGCGAAACTCTGTCTCAAAAAAAAAAAAAAAAAAATTATGCCTTTTACATGATAATCTTTAAACAATATAGCCAGTTTATAAGTGTTGGGATTAGATTTACTAATGAAAATTCTAGCCAAATGTGGATTTTAGTCACTGGCTTATAGGGACTCAGTTTTTTCCTTTTGCCACCAGTGGGAGTGTAATGGGCATGAGTGTCGTATGTCACCAGTCTTGTTGTGACAATTGATTTGTTCAATTAGCAGTGAAAGACAAGCTCATCCCTAAAAAGAGAACATACAGAGCGAAGATTAGAACAGCTCAGCATTTCAGTTGGGCCAAACTTCAACTGAAGTATCCTCTTTGAGAGGGATTAAGTTACACATTGATGGAAATCCATGCTTGGTGATGTTTTGTATTGTACTTTTGCCCTTTGACCAAGAATTGTCCTTAACATTATAGGTAGTAACTTTATGAGGAACCTCATTTAGATGCCCATAATTAATTACGTTTTCTATAAATATTTTACATAGTTGAGATTATTTCATACTCTTTCCTCTTAGAACATGTCTCCATATTTAAATGTTCCATAAGTGATAATTTTTTAATATTAAGCAGATACTCCATATTGCATCGGATGCCTTCCAACTATGGTCTGTCATCATTGCAAATAGTCAATAGGCAGCCAGCGTGTAGGGAGCACTAATATTTACGCCTCTTCTAAAGAACATACGTTTGTTCTTTCCCTTAAACTTGACAGTTCTATGAAGTAGATAGTGTTACATCTTATTTTACAGATGAGAAAGTTAAGTGAGATTAATGGACTTTACTAAGGTCACAGAGTTAATAAGTTGTGAAGCTGAGTTAAACATATCTCTTTGATTTCTATTACTTCATGCTGTTTCCAGAGATCCATTGATAATTTACATAATGCAGGGAATATACAGATGACACAAATCTTCCTTGAAGCCTGGGGTTCCCTCTCTCCTTGCTTATTCAAATCCTGTTATTGGGAGATCCAACATAAAAATAGTGAACTGACTTGCAGTTCATACCTTCTTCTTTCTCTCTCTGGAAGTTCTTCTGTATGCTAACACCTATCAGAACAAAGGAACGGTATAAGTCATTAGTTAGTTGCTAGCCTGTAATTGCTACTTCAATTTTCTGTGTAGTTTATAACAAATCAGATTTTTGTGTTTTTTTATATTGCCAGTTAGACAAATATACACAATGACTTTTTAATGCTTAAATAATATATGCTTTTATGTTTAGAGCTCTGTATTATTAACCATTGTATTTTGCTTTTTAACAGTCTCAGTTCGTGGCTCAGAAATTCCTACTTAAATATCATGACCCTGGGAGAGCCCAGTATATCCAATGTAATTTGTGCTTTTAACGAAGAGTTATTTCCCAATTTGGTGGTGCTGTATTAAATAAGATGTATACCTCTTTTTCCGGGCATTGCATTATTTCTAAGTTACTATGAAAGAAAGGTATATAATGCCATGTGAACGGGGTATGTAAAGTATTTTATCCTTCAAAGATGTGTCAGCAAAAAAGGAGGGGGCAGGGAACAAAGCTAAACACAGATGAGAATGGCTAGTGATGCCCTTGATTTTGTTGTGCGTGCTCTGGATATCTTTCTCCTTTGTTCCTCAAGGGGTGTCTGGCACCAGCTTTGATCTGCTGCCTTCACAGTGGTATCTGGTCAGTAGAACAAGTTTCAACCATGTGTTTTGCTTGACTCCTACTTAATATGGTATTGGCAGCGGTGGTTTTGATACTGTGAGTGATGAGAAGAGGTGGTGGTGCCGGAGTTGGTCTTGAGAGGAATAAGGAACATTTATTCTGCTTTGATGAACGTTTTTGAGAGGATATTTTAATGGGTTGGCTTCTATGCAGTTTAGTTTTTTAGAACTGTCCTCACTGTTTTAGCTTCTCTCCCAACCCAATGTTGAGTCACAATGATTCATCGGTTTAAAACTGTTTTTCTTCCAAAGCACTTGAATATAGAATATTTATGATCTTGACGTCTTCTAAGATATTATTTGTTCCATTTTGTATATGGGAAAATGGATGAATGGAGAGTTGAAGTGATAACTAGTCAGCAGTGGCAGTAGAACTGGGATGCCCCTTAACTCTTTGTTGGGAGCTGCCATGATGACTGTTGGCTAGACTCAGGAAACTCCCATTTCTCTTCAGGTCAGTCCCTACCAGAGTGTCCGTTGGCCCATCTGCAGAATGTTCCTGTTATTCCAACCTCACCAATGTGTCCCATTAGACAGATCTCCTTCTAGCATCATGAGTAATGCCCTTTGGGTGAGTTGGGCATTTTATGAGGTGCATTCTCTCTCCCTGTCACTTTTTAAGATCCTAGAGCACAAATTCCCACTAGTACTTTGTGAGAGAGGAAGACCTTGTATAGCATCACTTTGGCTATAGGATAATTATATAACAGATACTGGCGCAACTGTCTTCCCGTCCCAATTTCTTCCACACACTTTTGCCTTTGTGGCCGGAGTTCTTACAGCACCAGGCACAATGCTATACAGATATTGAGTATGTGGTAAATGTGTTTGCGTTGTATTATTTTTGTTTCCCTTTTTTCTTTCCTGTTAGTGATTTCTGAGCAGACATCTTACTAGTTGTCCAGCAGAGTTCACAGCCACCTCACACCTTCCCCTCTTGTTTTTTCACACTTCTTTTAGCTCCCCATTGAAAGATCTCAGAGAAATGAAAGGAATATATGTCTTACAGGGAAGCCAAGGAGACTCGTTTTTAACAAGTACTACCTTGCTTACTAAGCAATTTTTTTTTTTTTTTTTTGAGACGGAGTCTCCCTCTGTCACCCAGGCTGGGGCTGGAGTGCAGTGGCGCGATCTCAGCTCACTGCAACCTCCGCCTCCCGGGTTCAAGTGATTCTTCTGCCTCAGCCTCCCGAGTAGCCAGGATTACAGGTGTCCATCACCAAGCCCAGCTAATTTTTTGTATCTTTTGTATTTGTATTTTGTGTAATTTTTTGTATTTGGCCAGGCTGGTCTCAAAACTCCTGACCTCAGGTGATCCACCCGCCTCGGCCTCCCAAAGTGTTGGGATTACAAACATGAGCCACCGCGCCCGGCCAGCAAATGTTTTTAATGCTTAAAAAAGGTGCTACATAAATGCAAAGTTGTGGCAGTTATAATTCTATATACCTGATAAAATTTATACCTTGTAAAATTACCATAATTGTAGTCATTCCAAAATTGTTTTGATTTTAAACATTTGAAAAATAGGTGGTTTTTTAACTGGTAGCTTGGTGTAGGGGTAGGAATGGAGCTGACACCTTTAGCATCTAACCAGGATTCTTTTACTTCGAAAGCTGAATTGCTAATTCCAAGGAACATTGTGTTGACAGTGCCTGCAATTAAGAAGCCATCATCTTTGTGTTATGACAGTTTTCTTCCTTACTACAAGCATTATTGTTACCTGGAATAAAAGATTCCTGCTTTTTTGTTCACATCTTGAGCTGGTTATGAGTATTAATCCACGTCACTGTTGGTGCATTTATAGACTATAAAATCACTCTATAATTGCAAATGGGCAAATAGGTTATTCCCATGAGAGCTCTTAGTTTTTTTTGTTTTTTCTCTCTGCACATTTTACTTTTGTCTCTTTCTCTGAATTGCCAGCCTGTGCCACACTTGGGTGTTGGAAGTAAAGGTGCTTTTGCTTTCCTGAGAAACCTGGGTTCTACAAAATCGCACGTTAAAATAACAGGGCTTAAGGGAAAAATAAGGGTAGAAGCTGGCCATTGAGAGTTTATGTCACTTTGTAACCAGAACACTAACAAACTCAAGCACCAAAACAAAACAAAAACCAACTTGTACTTGGGGAGATATTTGAGGGACAGCCCAGGCAGGCAGTCCAGAGTGGTAGAAAATCACTACAGGGGATATTAAAAATGTACAGAAACACTTCAGTGCGTCTCTGAAGCAGCTTCAGAATTCAGCAAAAATCATGTGAGGGAAACTGCCCAGATCTCAGGTCTCCAGCTTTGTCGCTGTAGACCATCCCAGATGACTGCTCCTGTCTTTGCTGGTTTGTCTTTTCTCCTGCAGACTTCTGCATGAATCAAGCCCCAGCCCTCTTGTAGTTTCTCCATTAACTGAATTATTTGTCTTTTTAAAATAGTGATTTATACACAATAACAAAGAAGTAGAAACAACCTAAGTGTTTATTGATGGATAAATGAATAAATGTGATGCAGTGGATTATTATTCAGACTTCAGAAAGGAAATTCGGACACATGCGACAAGAAGGATGAACCTTGCTGAGTCAAATAAGCCAGTCAGAAAAAAAAAGAAAAATATTGTGTGATTCTACTTATATGAGTCACCCAGAATGGTCAGATTCACAGAGACAGAAAATAGAATGGCAGTTGCCAGGGTTCGGGGTGAGAGAGAATGGGGAGTTATGTGTAATGGGTAAGGAGTTTTCATTTGGGATGATAAATGAGTTCTGGGGACAGATAGTGGTGATGGTTACACAATAATGTGAATGTACTTAATGCCACCGGACTGTATACTTAAAAGTGACTAAAATGGTAAATTTTATGTATATCTTATTACAATACAAATTTTTTAATAAGTGATTTGTAAAATATACAATGTAAATGAAAAATAGCCTTTTATCTGATGTGTTGCAAATATTTCTCCTGCATTGTCATTTGTCTTTTGACTTTCCTAAATTTTTGGACATAGAGATGCTTTACATTTTTATGTAGTTAGATGCATTTTGTATTGTGTTTATAAAGGTCTTCTTCAAGATTATAAAAGATAATACATTTCACCCATTTTTTCTTCTAGCACTTTTAACTTTTTTATGTTTAAATCTTTATTCCATATAGTTTTTTTATTTTTTATTTTTTTTTAGTGCTGGGAATTTTGTGGATTAGGACAGCAGGGGTATTTCTAGTGCTTTATTGTTGTCAAGGTTTATTAGGACTTTAGAGAAACAACCTCTGTTCTCTGATTCTTACGTACTGCTGAATTTTTTCTTTTTTTTTTTTGAGGCGGAGTCTCGCTGTGTTGCCCAGGCTGGAGTGCAGTGGTGCAATCTTGGCTCACTGCAAGCTCCACCTCCCGGGTTCATGCCATTCTCCTGCCTCAGCCTCTCCGAGTAGCTGGGACTACAGGCGCCCGCCACCACGCCCGGCTAATTTTTTTGTATTTTTTAGTAGCAACGGGGTTTCACTGTGGTCTCGATCTCCTGACCTCGTGATCCGCCCGCCTCGGCCTCCCAAAGTGCTGGGATTACAAGCGTGAGCCACCGCGCCCGGCCTGAATTTTAACTTGTCTACAGTTGTCAGAATGGAGAGGTGAGGGGAATAAAAGGCAGATAGCAACATGAAATCCAGCTTCCAAGGCTGTGATACATTATGAATACTTTGCAACAGTCTGGCCTGAAATAAGGCTACATTTCCTTCCTTCCTAATGAGCTGACTTAGCAACAAAAATCTTTTAAACCAGTGAAAAACATGGAACAGAAGGCTGGCAATGTCCCTTAGAAACAATGTCTCATTCAAAAAGCATAATCCCATGTGGAAGCAAAATGACTGATGTTGATACCCCAGCCTTTCCTTTGAGATACTCCTTGAAATTCCCAGAGCAAAACATAGCTGACCGCAGGTTCCTGCCCTTGAGACATAACATTGCCTGAGAGGGAGGAAAGGGGACAGCCTCTGTGTGCCATCATTTGAGGTCTCAGCTGTAAGGAGAGGCCCAGTTAACTTGGTGCCTAGTAGGTGTCAGAAAACAACTGGAGTTGGGCGAGCAGGGTCTATCCTGCTGATATTTGAGATATTATCATATTGGACAAGATGTGGTCCAGATGCTAGTATGAGGAGGCATTCCAAGTCTATAATTATTTTTCTTTTCAGTTGTGGTTTGGTAGAAAAAGCTGTGGGCCATCAAGTAGAAGAACTTGGTTGTAATCCTTGTTCTACATTGTTTGACATTGGAAAGTCTGTTAACCAATTTGTATATACCCCCTTCCCCCGACTCCCTTTTTAAAAAAAATAGATGAATACATTTTTAAATTTGTGGTAAAATATACATAAGATTTACCACTTGCATCATCTTTAAGTGTACAGTTGAGTGGTATTAGGTGTATTCACACTGCTATGCAACCATCATCATCATCATCATCCATATCCAGAGTTTTTTTTCATTTTCCTAAACTGAAATTCTATACCCATTAAACAATAACTTGCCATTGTCTTTTCTCCCCAACCCCTGGCAACCACCATCCTACTTTCTGTCTCTGTGAGTCTGACTACTGTAGGTAACTCATATAAGCAGAATCATATAGCATTTGTCTGTTTTTGTGACTGGTTTATTCACTTAGCATAATGTCTTCAAGTTTCAATAAAAATTAAAAATAGAATTATGTAATTCGAGAATTCCACTTATTATATAGCCCAAAGAATTGAAAGCAGGGACTGGAACAGATATTTGTACATCCAACTTTATAGCACAGCATTATTCACAATAGCCAAAAGGTGAAAGCAAGATCAAGTGTCCATAGATAAATAAATGGATGAACAACTTGTGGCATCTACGTACAGTGGCATATCATTCAGTATTTTAAAAGGTGCTTCTCATGTTTTATATCTCTAAAACAAGGTGGTTGAACCAGTTAATCTCTGAAGCCCCTCTAGTATTTTGTGTGAATACATTGGTATGGAGGGCTTGTGGGTCCTACTGGTGCATGTTTCATTTCCTTTTTGGTGTTTGCCTTCCCTGCCCCTCCCTCCCTCCACCCATTCCACATACACAGAAGCTCAAGTACACACAGTTCACTCCAGCTGTGTTCAGTAAGTTGGGAGAAGCATAGACCTGTTCTTAGGTAACCGAGTAGCTTTAAGCTTGACCTTTTTTTGTTAGGGCAATGATGTTAATAAAATGCAATTTAACAACTTAATGGCAATGTCCCTTAGAAACAATGTCTCATTTAAAAAGCATAATCCCATGTGGAAGCAAAGTGACTGAGGTTGATACCCCAGCCTTTCCTTCATGCCTATATGGATAGCAATTCATGTATAGGAGGTACTGAGAAAATCTAGAAATAGAAGAAAGACAGTATCCTAGAAATATAGGGAAGACAGTAGGTAACAGGTACGCTAAACGTAAGATGCATGGTGTTGCACTAGTGTCAGTGCATTTGATTGAATTGGGTGGGTGTCTGGGAGTGAATTTTACCTTTTTTTTTTTTTTTTGAAACAAGGTCTCACTTTGTCATCCAGGCTGGAGTGCAGTGGCACGGTCTTGGCTCACGGCAACCTCTACCTCTGGAGCTCAAGCAAACCTCCCACTTTAGCTTCCCTCTGGGACCACAGGCGCATGCCAGCACTCCTGGCTAATTTTTTGCATTTTTTGTAGAGAAGAGGTTTCGCCATGTTTCCCAGGCTGGTATAAACTCCTGAGCTCAAGCAATAGGCCTGCCTCGGCCTCCCAAAATGCTGGGATTCCAGGCGTGAACCCCCGCGCCCAGCCAATTTTGTCTTCCTTTGGAAGAACATAATCCCTGGAGAAGATGAGTTTGGTTTGGCATTGAGGGATAGGCAGATTGTGAGGGCTGGACTCTCAAAGTTTATTGAGCATCTAATACATGTCAGATACTGGGCGAGCTGTTTTATGTATGTTCTCTCTCACCCTACAGATAGCCTTATAGAATGGGTGTTATTATACTTATTTTTCCAATGGGAGAATTGAGGCTTAGATAATTTAAGAAAGTTCTCCAAGGTTTCACAGTAAGTAAGTAGTGAATAGCAGTTTAAACTCATTTTTTTCTGACCCCGAAGCCTGTGGGTTTTTTCTTTTCTTTTTTTTTTGTTTTGACGCCTAATTAGTTGAAACACCCAATTAGTTGGGAAACAAAGTAGTTATCTTTTTTTTTTTTTTTTTTTTTTTGGAGACGGAGTCTCGCTCTGTCACCCAGGCTGGAGTGCAATGGTGCAATCTCAGTTCACTGCAATCTCCACCTCCCAGGTTCAAGTGATTCTCCTGCCTCAGCCTACTGAATAGCTGGGATTACAGATGTGTGCCACCACAGCCGGCTAATTTTTGTATTTTTAGTAGAGACGAGGTTTCACCATGTTGGCCAGGCTGATCTCGAACTCCTGACCTGACGTGATCGACCTGCCTTGGCCTCTCAAAGTGCTGGGATTACAGGCATCAGCCACTGCGTCCAGCCAAAAGTAGTTATCTTTTAACAGATTTTTAAAATATAATTAAATATAACCAAACTTCATTATAAAGAACAACAGATATACATATATATGTGTGTGTTTCTGTGTGTGTGCAAACATATGTGTGTGTGTGTATATATATATACATATATACGTATAGATACATATATACATATGTAAAAATATATATATGTGTATATATACATATACACGTGTATATGTGTATATATATGTGTATATATACATATACACGTGTATATGTGTATATATATGTATATTTTTAAAGAAACACAGTCTCGGCTGGGCATGGTGGCTCACGCCTGTAATCCCAGCACTTTGGGAGGCCAAGGCAGGTGGATCACCTGAGGTCAGGAGTTCGAGACCAGCCTGGCCAACATGGCGAAACCCCATCTCTACTAAAAATACAAAAAATTAGCCAGGCGTTGTGGTGGGCACCTGTAATCCCCAGCTACTCGCGAGGCTGAGGCAGGAGAATTGCTTGAACCTGGGAGGTGGAGATCACACCACTGCACTCCAGCCTGGGTGACAAGAGCAAAACTCTGTCCCAAAAAAAAAAAAAAAAAAAAGAAAGAGAAAAAAAAACCACTACCAACAACAAAAAAAACCACAGTCTTACTCTGTTGCCTAGGCTTCAGTGCAGTGGCACGATCATAGCTCACTGCAGTTTTGAACTCCTGGGCTCAAGTGGTTCTTCTGCCTCAGTCTCCCAAGTAGTTGGGACTATAGGTGTGTACCATCATGCCTGGCTAATTTTTAAATATTTTGTAGAGACAGGGTATCACTACATTGCCCAGGTTGGTCTCAAATTCCTGGCTTCAAGCAATACTCCTGACTTGGCCTCCCAAAGTGCTGGGATTACAGGTGTGAGCTACTGCACCTGGCCTACAAATATGTGTTAATATATATGCATATACAGTCA